>NC_041371.1:3730696-3810696 GCF_900634415.1 Cottoperca gobio | reverse complement strand
GTGAGCCAGGATTTGCAAACAGTGGATCAAAGACTTCCATGATTCCGGTAAAAGCATAAAGATTGCTTGTTCGCTCCCACGGGTGAGTCGTTTAAAGTGAGACGTGCAAAGGTTCAGTGCAACACGGATGTCCTGCAAACATCTCCATCAGAGCTGCATGCAAGTGTGTATATTTATCTGTCGGCTAATGCGGTGTAGATGTTTGTATTCATGCACAAATACAGTAGATGGGGATAATGACACAATCTCTGTGTACAGATGTGATCCATATCCATACAACCATTCAACCTTCTGCCTTTCTGCAAGTGAGAGAAGTATTTATTTTATTGTACCACCGTCTGCATAAACTCCCAGTGTTGTATTACCGTGCTCAGCCTCATGAGGGCGCCTAAAGTAGAACATTTTGAGCTTGAACATCACACAGGGCACCGTTTTAGAGGATGATGCATCTTTGCTGGACTTTAAAGAGACTCAACCTAAATTCTGATTTCTTTCATTCAAAAGTGCTCAGTTCAGACTTTGAAACCAGGCGACCGTCAGCTTTATATTGTAAATATACCCCAAATATTCTCTCACTTATCTAACTACAGAAAACAGAACAAACAAAAAGGCGTCTCTTATTTATAAAGCAGACTCTTCCCATGAATTATTATTATAAAGCCCATAAATCTGGCTCATTAGAAGAGGACCTGAGAGGAACTATATCCTCTGGCTGTCATGTAGGAAGCAACAGCTAAATATATATCGCTCATATCAGCTCATCACACTCACAACAGGTCAAGAAGAAGAAACAGAGAAAGCACCATGATGATTTCACCTCCAATTAAATCTGATTTATTTCCATGTAAGTTTCCCTACAAGGGATTTGCTGTGGTACGTAGGTGCTAATCGTCAAATATATAAAAACTAGACTAGACTGTAGACAATGTGCAATATAAGCAATACGGTAATGTAACGTGTAGAGGGGGGGGAGGGAGAGACAGTGTCAGTGGGGGTCTCTGGCCTTGTTGGTGAGGCCTCGTGCAGGCTACACTGCAAGTTATTATTTCATATTCATCTTTATTAGATATCGCCACAAAAAAGTGGTCGAGCAAAAAAGTCTTCTTGTCACCCAGGTTCCCATGGTGACAGTACGCAGGAGTGTCCTCCACGTCCCTCTTGGCCGTCCTGCCGTGCAACAGGAGGATCAGGACGTGAGTCTGCATGAACGACTCCCAGTTAGCTGCCGGTGAGTCTGGAACTGGAACCACACATGAATGAAATGGATTCGTGTGATAGTGAAGCGTGGGTAGTGTTTGAGAGGCTGATTGGAGAAGTCTGGTGAAACCGGTGAAGGGTTCCTCACAGCGTTTGTGAAAGGGAGGGAAATATCTCAACAACTATCTGGATATCCACGTTGTGATCACTCTGTTTCATCTAGCGCCGTCATTTGACCACCATCTTTAATTCCCATCATCCTCAACTGCACTGTGTGTTTAGATGTTGAACATGGCAGCACTATACCTGCTACACATCCGCATGTTAGCTTTGTCATTGTGAGCATGTTATCGCCATCGTCAGCCGCATTCAACACGGAGACGTTTCTTTCGCAGATTTCTGTGGCGCAGGAATCATTTTACATTCAGGTGAACATCTGACTTGTGTATCCTGATATGCAGACACGTGCTTTAGCACTTTGTCCACAATGTTCGGTTCCTACTTTCTTTGAGATGGAAGATCACCTGCCACATGAACAGGATATGGACAACTTAAAGAATATATGGAAGAAGCTGCAGAGAGAAGGTAGAAGCATCGTTTAAACGTTCAAATATTAGAGACTTATTTCATGTAAACTAATCAAAATTGCTGTGTGGGTCAAGACTGAGGATTTGACGATTAAGGTGTGTGTGTGTGCGTGTGTGTGTGCGTGTGTGCGTGTGTGCGTGTGTGTGTGTAATATAGAGAAACCTCATATGAACCTCCGGCCTCATTTTAAGAGCTTGTGACAGCTAAGAGACCAGAGTTTAAAAGAGAGAGGGAGCACAGCAGCCACATGGTGAATCATTTAACAATAAAGGGAAGACAGATGAGAAGGTGTCAAGAGGAGAAATGTTTCATTATATGATGCGATCATAGGGGCTGACAATACCAATGACACTTTCACACTGACTGAGTCGCTCACACAGCTTGAAGATGTTATTTACGTGTCACCTGTGGGACTTTATGTAAATGAACAAACGTTGTGAAGGATGAAACCATCAAAGGATAGAAAGAAGACTATCGTTGTGCCTGTGAGCAAGGCGGACGCTGCTGGAGGTCGCTGGTTCCCAGGTGCAGCTGTAGTTGCGTAGTTAGTTTAGGTCTCCTCGTTATAAACTCAAGTTTCCTGACGCGAATCGTTAAACACCAGAAAGAATGACGGTGGAATAATCAGTGAGAAGACATGAGACTGCTCAGAGCGCTCCACACGGGGCCGGAGGATGGACATCATCTAATCTCACACCCACACACACACACACACACACACACACACACACACACACACACACACACACACACACACACACACACACACACACACACACACAGTTTCTGAACAAAATATTGAATAAATAGTGAATATTGATTGTAAAGATTTGTGGTGTGTGATTTATTTTCCGGGACCGCTCAGATGTTGATTTACTCCGACAGACATACTAACTATTTGAATATATTTGACGTCTGTGTTTTCTGCAGCTAATTAGCCGAATGAAATTATTAAATGGTGGGTATTCTTCAATTAGGGAAATTGTGTTGATGTGATGCGTCCGTGTAGGAAAGACAACACGCCTGCAGTGTTTCCTGCCAACACTATCAGAGGCGACAGTTTATTTAAAGCCATTTAACAATAATATCTTCATGTTATTGTTATTAAACCTCCATTTTGTGTTTTCGGTGTCATTTTATTCTTTGCTGCTGCTGCAACACAATTTCCCCACAGAGGTCATTAAAGTTTCAGCTTTGGGTTGAAGACACACACAGCCATGAGTGGAGCTGGTGGAAGAGATTCAGATCCATTTTATAATTGAAAGAAATCAACAGGTATTCAGAAAACACGAGTTCACACAACGACATGGTTTCACGCTCCTCATCTGCTGGAAGCCACTTTGGTTAAAGGCTGGTTTGCTCCATATTGGAGACACAAGGTTTGGACGGAGCAGAACTCTGCAGGTCTGCAGGGAAACATGACGGAGTATTACCTCCGGTGTTTGGGAGAGTCAGCTTTGGTAAGTGGAATCTCACACCTCACTGCTCAGAGCGCTCCACACGGGGGGACGCTGGGGCCGCACAGGAGAGGCCGGAGGATGGACATAATCTAATCACTAGCAACACACACACACACACACACACACACACACACACACACACACACACACACACACACACACACACCAACAAGCAGTTCAGGCTGGTTTTGGTGAAGTTGTGAAAAAAAACTAATATTAAAAACAAAAAAAGATTTATACTAAAAGCCCACAGACCAAATAAAGAAAGTATTGAGGCTACGCCTTCCAGAAGGTCTGCAACTGAACCAAACAATGAAATCAGAAGGTTAGATTGTTAGTTTCCAACACAATCACAACTTAAAACCCGACCAAATAAAAAAAGAGCAGCCCAATGTATAACCAGAAAACTGTGTAAAAGCTTAAAAACATCACATCCGCAGTAAATAACACGGACAGAGCTTCATATCTTCAACTTCAAGTTCTCTTGTGTTCTGGTGACTCTTTAATAACAACAAGCAATAAAAGCTATTCATGAGTTAAGTTTGATATATTTCTCACAAACATACCCATGCATATAAGCTTACAGAAAACATTCTCTCACACACACACACATACACACACACACACACACACACACACACACACACACACACACACACACACACACACACACACACGCACAGCTGATAAAAACAAATACCAGTGTTGTGTTTACAGGCCTTCCTGCTGATGTTAAAGTCAGGAGAGGGCGTTACTGTGTGTGTGTGTGCGCGCGCACGTGTGTGTGTGTGTGTGTGTGTGTGTGTGTGTGTATTTGAAAGGTCTGGAAATAATTAAGATAAGGGCTTGAAGGGACGCAGAAGGGGGAGGGAGGGGGAGACAGACATGCATCTCCGAGCTATATTTAGCGGAGTGAGGTATTCAGAGGCAGAACAATTCCTCTGTTGCTGCAGAGGGTTTTTTTTCTTCCCCTGTGCGTCTCTAACAACTTCACCTGAGATCCTTTGAAACATTTTCCACAAAACTAAATGTGGAAAACAGATTGTAAGGAGAACCAGGGAACAGGAACACACCGTCCACACAGTGCTGTGTTTGAGTTATGGATGCAGATAGTTAAGGCCGAGGTAGTGAGAGCAGTAGAAGAATATACTCCTGGTAGTATCAGTATTGATAGTAGTGTTGGCAGCTCCACTAGTATTATTAGCACTAGCAGTAGTAGGCTTGACAGTTGTAATAACAATAACAATAGTAGTCGCACAAAGAAGTACAAATAGTCCTAAAACTCATAAATAAGTCAACATTTAAGTCAATGGTTTGTCTCCAATGTGTGTTTGATTAGCTGCCTGAAATAAGGTCTCTTAACACAAGCTGAAGAGCTTTCAACATATTGCTCTACGACTTAAAATAAGTCTGGTACATTTAAAAGCTTTTATACTTTCCAAAAAGTCAACAAGTGGCTGATTGAGAATACTAATCCTGCAGCACTGAGAGATAGTACGACTAGTAGTAGCGCTCATGATGCAGAACATAGTACTTACTTAGTGAAACGTGCCTAAGTAGTAGAGGAAGAAGTACTACAGAGGATGATAGTAGGAGTAGGAGCAGTGGTACTGCAGTAGTAATACTAGTTTTAATAGCAGTAGGAGCAGTAATGACAGTAAACGCAGTAGTACTCGTAGTAATGGTGACAGTATCAATAGCAGTACTAGAAGTTATTCTGAACATCATTTGTCTGCCTTGAAACTACACTGTGCTTTACAGTAAATTACCTCTAATGGACACTTATTGTAATGCTTTCATAATTACTGTCTTTCCTCAGGGGGCATAATATCCTCATTTCCAATTAAAAAACATAATATTGAACGGTGCCAGTGTTGCTGCTGTGCAGCCCCAAGGAGTGAGCCTCCCTCACGTTAAACCCTTTGAAAAGACTCTGGAAGCCTGAATCTGCTTCCATGGATTTCGACACTCCTCCTGTAAAATGTTCAGATGTATCCCATGTGAATCTTTGACTGAAACAGGGAATAAAAAGTTTAGTTTCTGAATTTCCAGCCTATTCATCCAGCAAGTAGTTTGCTGCAGGCGTCTTACATTCACTCCTGACTCTCCCTTATTCTAAAACACTGTTTTGAATCGCAGGTATTGTAATGCAGCGCTGCCATTAAATATTGTGCTAAGCAAAGCAGCTTTGTGTCTGTTTTGAGGAGAGGATCAACAAGGAGACGGAGGCATCGTAACCTGCACATCGTAAAGACAGGCGACTCCACCTCAGCAGCATTAAAACTGGAGAGAAGACTGCATTAAAGACACAGGAAGACAGAGATGCAGATGCATTAAAGACACAGGAAGACAGAGATGCAGATGCATTAAAGACACAGGAAGACAGAGATGCAGATGCATTAAAGACACAGGAAGACAGAGGTGCAGATGCATTAAAGACACAGGAAGACAGAGATGCAGATGCATTAAAGACACAGGAAGACAGAGATGCAGATGCATTAAAGACACAGGAAGACAGAGATGCAGATGCATTAAAGACACAGGAAGACAGAGATGCAGATGCATTAAAGACACAGGAAGACAGAGATGCAGATGCATTAAAGACACAGGAAGACAGAGATGCAGATTCATTAAAGACACAGGAAGACAGAGGTGCAGATGCATTAAAGACACAGGAAGACAGAGGTACAGATTCATTAAAGAAACAGGAAGACAGAGGTACAGATTCATTAAAGACACAGGAAGACAGAGGTGCAGATGCATTAAAGACACAGGAAGACAGAGGTGCAGATTCATTAAAGACACAAGAAGACAGAGGTGCAGATTCATTAAAGAAACAGGAAGACAGAGGTGCAGATGCATTAAAGACACAGGAAGACAAGAGGTTGCAGATGCATTAAAGACACAGGAAGACAGAGGTGCAGATGCATTAAAGACACAGGAAGACAGAAGATGCAGATGCATAAAGACACAGGAAGACAGAGGTGCAGATGCATTAAAGAAACAGGAAGACAGAGGTACAGATTCATTAAAGACACATGAAGACAGAGGTACAGGATTCATTAAAGACACAGGAAGACCGAGGTACAGATTCATTAAAGAAACAGGAAGACAGAGGTGCAGATGCATTAAAGAACAGGAAGACAGAGATGCAGATGCCATTAAAGACACAGGAAGACAAGAGATGCAGATGCATTAACGACACAGGAAGACAGAGATGCAGATGCATTAAAGACCACAGGAAGACAGAGATGCAGATGCATTAAAGACACAGGAAGACAGAGATGGCAGATGCATTAAAGACACAGGAAGACAGAGATGCAGATGCATTAAAGACACAGGAAGACAGAGATGCAGATGCATTAAAGACACAGGAAGACAGAGATGCAGATGCATTAAAGACACAGGAAGACAGAGATGCAGATGCATTAAAGACACAGGAAGACAGAGATGCAGATGCATTAAAGACACAGGAAGACAGAGGTACAGATTCATTAAAGACACAGGAAGACAGAGGTGCAGATTCATTAAAGAAACAGGAAGACAGAGATGCAGATGCATTAAAGACACAGGAAGACAGAGGTGCAGATTCATTAAAGAAACAGGAAGACAGAGGTACAGATGCATTAAAGACACAGGAAGACAGAGGTGCAGATGCATTAAAGAAACAGTTCGAAGCCCAAATCCATGTGGCATTACCGATCCCCCAGATTTCGGCTGATTGGGAAGAAGCCTGAGAAGCAGGTAATAGATCGATAAAAATATATTTCCTTGGAGAAACAAATGTGCATCAAAGTGCCTCGACAATGAAAAACATCCTCCTTGATAAATAATGAAAAAAATGAATAAAATGCCTCTTTAATAATAAACAAATGCCTCTTCCTTACTAAATAAACACCTTTTCAATAAGGACATTTTGATGAAAATAAATCAATAAACAAATTATCTAATTAAAGGATGCAGACGTTAAGTTATCTTTAGAGAAGCACAGATAGTATTAATGCTGCATTCCAGGAACTCAGGATTTTTATAGTTGAAATGTCCAACTTGCAACCTCCAAGCGATCCAGGAGCACCAAACAAAAACAAAAAACATGGCTGTTTCTTTGGCAAGTGTTCACCAGCAGTGCAGCCTCCACACTTTTTCTTTTTCTTTGTTAACCTTTTGTGCAGACCAAATAACACTGGTGACATATTTTAACATGCTATGCATTTATTTGTATTTTTAAATACAAATATATTTCACGTTGCCTTTTAGTTGATGCTTTACCGTTTACAATGTGCGCCTTCATTTTTGTGCGACGTCAGAAACCATTACCTTTCTGAATTCGGGTGCATGTATTCGCCCCGGGTTTAGAGGTCGGAACTCTGAACGTGGCGTTCCCTTGTAACTTCTTTAGATTTGGTGTAGTTGCATTATTGTTCTGTGCTGTTCAGACTTCAAATGTTCTCAGCTGTACTGAATAAACACACACTGTTGCAATTTGGGGTTCAGTATCTTGCCCAAGGACACTTTGACATGTTGACTGCAGGACTGGGGATCCAACCGGGTTTGAACCCACGTCCAACGTCACTACCGTTGAACAATCCTTTCAATATTGAGACAAATGCTTAAATTCCAAGTTAACATAAGAGAGTACTAGTCAAGTGTATACCAGGAGTGGGGTTTGAACCCACGAGGGCATTTGCCCATTGGATCTTAAGTCCAACGCCTTAACCACTCGGCCATCCTGGTTCTAATATCCCCATAATTCTTATACATGTTTCTAATCTTGAATAATTTTATCTAAAGAGGGCCTCATGAATGCATCTGGCACTGTGCTTTTACGTGCTTAAATAATTAATTGTATTACTCTAAACAGTCGTCTTTTTAATTAACTTGAAGAGTCAAACGGGTCAAATTGGGTGTTTCATGTCCCAACGCAGATATTCAGGGAGGTTTGGACTGGAATATGTTCTTTAAATGTTTCTATAGAAGTGCTTTTAAGCATTTCCAGAGCTAAAGAGAAGGATGTAAGAGGAAGATGTAGAGATGTTCATTTGTGTTGTACTATATTTCATCTCTTTGTTTGGGAGAGTGAGGTAGCGATAACAACAATGGACAAAATAACTCCTGGAAAGAAAGAGAAAATAGAAGATTTCCTTGTAAAAAGTTTGTAGCCACTCACTCACCTGGGAGCTGCTGGAAACTGGGAACGGTTCACATCAAGACATCAGCCAACAGCCCGGGGAATACAGCACAGGAAACATGAAACTCAAGCCCTTCCTCCCCAACTCTCAGAGTGAGAGAGAGAAAGAGAGAGATCTTCACGTCTCTGTGAATACACGTAACTGTTCTGATAAAGGTCTTTGTCGCTTCCTAATTTTATAAACCAGTTGAGCTTTATTGTTTTGCGACATGGATTTCATGTGAGCACATTAATCTCATGTCATTAATCTGACCTGACACGTAATAGTTACACAAGTGATATACTATACACCTTCAACACGACCTGTGACCACTAAATCAAGAGTTTTTATTCTCATCATGGTGTCAGCCTTACAGCAGCTTCTGTGTTCACGTAGGGTTAAAGCTTCTATCAATACTTTGACGTGAGCGATGCATCAAATGACTGCGATTGTGTAAAAGAGGTCGCTTATAGTGAAGAACTAGAAGAATTCAGAACTATAACCAGCTCTATGAAGCGTTTAGCTGTCGTTCAGCTCATTGTTTTGGATTTACGACCGACAACTTTACTGTTTTGGTTCACTCTCGCCGCTCTCACAGCGTCGTTCTTTTTGCTGCTCGCGACCTGCTCAGCACCTGCTCAGCAGACAGACTCTGTTAGAGACTAGCTGGTGACTACAGCGGAGCATTTAGCAGCTAAAGAGACAGATATCGGCACTAAATAGTTGGAGGAGACCAAAACAGAGCTAAAAGGAGAGTGAATATTGAACATTTATCAGTTGAGCATAAGAACAACTCGAAATAAACTATATTTTTGCTCCATATATATACACATACATACATATAGGTTTAAAAACTAACCTTTTTAAAGTTGTTTTAAGATCTTCTTGCCAGGTGTTTCATGATGTGTTCCTTATTACAGTAAAGACATATAATGCGTTGAGTGTGTCCACTCATTTCTTACGTTTCATTTGACTATAAATGTTTCTAAAACTACTGTGAACCAATGAATCTTTCACATCGAGTAAAATCATGACATTCACCAGCGCGGAGTCGCCAGGATTTCACCTCACGACGGCGGTGTGCATGTGTGAGAGCTTCAGGTATGACATGCCTGTAGGAAAGAAAAACAGAGACATGTGGCTTTAATGTGGAGCAGGCCTGGAGTAGGGACCTCCATGCAGCCTGGAGACCTTGAAAACACACCTCAGGATGGAAAGCAGTGAGGCACACACACACACACACACACACACATTCCTCCAGCCAGATATCTGAAGTATGTACTGCGGTTCGACTTCAGATCTTACCTGCGAGAGGCTGAGAAATACAGCCGAAAGCGTGCAGGTTTGGTAATGATTTCAACATGGGTTCCTTCCCTCTGTTTGCGTAGATCAAACCTGGGTTAAATTGTTTCTGCATACCTTTTAGGGCAATGCAGCGAGGGACAGAGATGGGAGATGGAAATAAACGCAACAAATGATTTATTAATTTGATGTATATGTTCTTTATCTTCGGAGGAAACTGCTGGATGAATGTTAGTGACTTGTGAGCAATGCTTGTCACTTCCCCCTAGAGAGACACTGCAGTGAGATCAAAGCAAGTGAGAGATTTTAGATATGACTGGGCTGACAGAGTGGATGCCTGCGCTATGAAACATACATGAAAGGGTTACAAGAGGAAGTTCTTGAGTAGAAAGAAATTTAGTTTTAGGTAGATGGGGAGAGATGAATTGATAATGTTTCATTTAAGTCAGATGAGCTCAGCAGCGCTCTGAGTCAGAGGAACAATTCATTTCTAGAATAAAAAGCTTTTCTGCTCTATAATAATCATTATTTTAGAACCTAATCTATCAAGTCTGGGGAGTGTCTTTGTCTTCAAGAACAAAGTAAACATGTCTGTGTCTTTCAAATCTGTCTTTGAATTTGGAGAATATTACAGACGTTACACTCATGTACGGTGTCTTCATAGATATGAAATAATGTGCAGACAAAGTAGAACTAGAAAGAGTTTGCTTAGTGTCCTTTTTCATCTTAAGGTGAATTGTCTGCTCTCACTTTGAGGGACTGTTAAGATGCCATTACAATAAGGTCACTGTGACCGCAGGTGAGCATAGATTAGCTCGTATAAAACTAACAACATGCACTTAGCTTTTACTGCATGCACTCAATATTACCTCTTAAATCTTTTTTTCTTATGAAAAGTCTTCAAAACACTTTCAGTACAATTGAAATTAAAATACTTCTCTTTTTTTTGTGTGATGTGATTTCTGCCCTATAAATTTCATGCCCTTTTGTAAGACGTGGACACAAAACAGCCATGAAGCAACATAAACCTAAGCTACGTTTGGAGACGTTAGCATGCCTGGTTCTTTCACAGAACACGTATAGTTATGCATTTTAAGATCGATCAATCAGTTTGTTTGGCATGCAGGGTCCTGACAATGTGAAGTTGAGATTGGGAGGTGTGTGTTACCTTTGCAAAACTACAATTTATAGTGTTTCATTTATAGCCTACTGTAGCTAGCACTTAGCTAGCACTTAGCTAGCACTTGGCTAGGTCCTATGTTCTTGATAAACTAACATTGCAAGTGATTGGTGAGCTCTATCTTTGCAGTTCAAATCACACAAGGAAGAGAGATGTTTCAAGGACGTTTCAGATGCAGCTTGAATGGATTTTTTACCTTTCAGCCACTTTGGAGATATCAATGTCTAAAGTCAAGAAAAGTGTCTTGGCTGCATATGCATATTGAGCCAGAGAAACATACATTGCTGAGAAGATAAAACTCTATAAAAGGTCTCGTTAATGTGTCATATTTAGAAGATGTTAAGCTGGGGGACATCGATAACGCTCCAGCACTTGGCTAGAAAGCTAAGGACAAGAGCCCCTGCTAATGTCATCTTGTCTGCAAGAGAGCAGTAACACAATCATTGTAAAATCTGACCTGAAAATGTCACAGTGAGTTAAGAAGCTGTGGTCTGATCTTTCCTTCAAACGGCAGAATGCTGTGTCCCTTAGGTGTGAGCTAGTTCTCACAGACGAAAGGTGCTTTGTTTTGGTTTCATCTCTAAAGATCGTTGTCGACCAGCAGCTGAAAATCTTGGAAATAAATCAGATTTGTGTCCTTTCTAGTAGTAGTAAATATGAGTTTAGTGAGCTTAGCTTAGCTTAGTTTGACAGTTAAAGCGGTGGTGAAGTACAGACCTTTTCTTGTGTTGTAAGTACATGCTTGTGTACTTGTAGCAGCATGGTCCCCTCAATATGAAGTTCCCATACATCGTAACTGCATTGTCAATTATGTTTTTCGATTACGTTATGTTTATTTTAAATATGTTTCCAATCAAATCAAGTCCACGTGAGGAGGAAGTCAAGCGATAAATGGATCAAACTCACTGGATTTTCACAGAAGTTTGTGTCCCGTCCATCCATCCATCCATCGTCTACCGCTTATTAACGTAACAAAACGTACTTATTGTAAGTCAAACCATTTTCTTTTTGTTTCAATTTACATATACTATAATAAGAACAATAGAAATAATCAAATAACATGATATTGATCGCATAAAGGGAGGTTCCTGCTTAATGCATACTTTTACTTCTAGAGTCTAGATTGTTCTTAAACTGTTCATCTGTTGTGTAGCTTCTACCTGCATCCCTGTGCTTCAGAGTTTCTCTCCTGTGTTCCCGTTTGTACTTTCAGATATCAGCCTTGTTTGACTGTTTACTGATCGCTCTCAGCCGTATTGGAGCAGCTGGAAGGCACGACTACCTCCCCGACTATGGAAAAACCATATCACTGTCACACTGAAGTGTTTGTTCAGGAGGCTGCGTTGATGCTGTAAGTCAGTATTTTACAGTGGAGACCATGCAGGGCCAAAACTGTTCCGTCTGTCTTTTCTAAATCGACCTCCCGCCATTTAAACACCGTCTTTTCAGGTATCCGCCCAACTCTGGCCTTGTCGTTACACAGTATATCAGTGCATTATGTGTCTTCACAGCAGCAGTGGAGCTCCATGATGGCAGCTGCACATTCTCTTCACAGTATCGTGTACCTGACAGGAGGGGAGACTCAGCAGTGTTTGTGAAGTCACCTCCGGTTTGATTCTCAACTCTTAACACTGAGATCTTTTCTTCTTCTGGGAAAATACCAAAACCAGGTGAAGACAGACATTCCCATATGTTTAAGTCATCCTCTGACCTAACGTAGGTGTAAAGTTTCCTGCTGTTAGAAGCAAACACACGGTGAAGATTTCTTTCTGTGTCCAGCTGGAGACTATTAGTGTTTCTCCAGCCCACAGGAAGTCAGCCATCATTTCAAGCTGACAGGTACATGGAAGGATCTCACCGACGCACTGCTCGGCTGTTCTGTTCAGACAACAGCTCTGTAATTCTTCACAGCGTCCTGGCACTCGCTGCGATCATCTGGACGATCAGCTGAAGGGAAACAGCTTGCTTTATGGAGTCTTTTTGACTTGTTTTTATCCTGACAATCTCCCCGCTTCATACATAATCCTCTGCTGTGCAGTCACTGAAGCAGTTGGGGGTTATTGATACAGCCGAGAAGATGTCATGAATTAAAGACACGACTTCTCACCAGGGAAACTGGAGTGGAGTACCATCCAGTGTCAGAAATAAAAAGGGACCAAAGTACAAAATTGACTCAAGAAATCTCAAAACTCCCTAAAAAATGTGATTGACGGGCAAAAGTTCCATCACAAGACTTCACTTGACCTTGCCCCATAGATAGTTCTGGTTTAATACAACTTTTCTCAACTCTTATTTTGGTAGTTCGGGACACAACTCCCATCGTCTGACTGCATTTGTTGCTCCTGCATTGCTGATGTAATTGTAACAGAGCGTGTTCGGACACACAGGAAACCAGGGGAACAGTTGGTAATGTTTGATGTCAGAGCTCGGCAGGTACAGGGCAGGACGGATAATCAGCACGAGTACGTGTAAAAGGAACCAGTAGGGGACAGGCAGAGGATCAGGAGTCAGAAGAGGCTGGCAGGGTCTGCAGCAGCAGGAGAACAGTCTGGAACGAAGCGCTGGAGCGTCTCGCATGAATCAAAGCACAATCTGTGCCGTGTGTGTGTGTGTGTGTGTGTGTGTTTGTGTGAGCAGGAGAGGTTTAAATACTGCCTTGATTGGAGATGAGATGCAGCTGGAGCCCAGGTGAGCTGAGGTGGGGTACGGAGGTGCAGCAGGTAAAGAGAGAAGCAGACTGTGACACTCATGACTTTACTTTGATGGAAGACGTGACCAAAGCCACGATAATAAAAGCTCAATTGTGACAATCCAGAATCATCTTTTGTTATGTAACATGTAAAATATGATGTCTATTTCAAATGATTAAGGCCTTGTTCATGTGAATGATTCAGATTTGCAACAATAGACGCCTGATGTGCTTTAATTGTTACTGTGCTTTACTAATTAACGTTGTCACCCTCTGCTTATGGCAGTTATATAATGTCATGCCAAGAAATCACCAACTGAACTGAACTGAGTTGAATTAGACTAAATTGAGTTTAGCTGAACTGACATAAAGAGAGGGGGAAAGAAATGTGTGTGCGCGCACGTGTTCACATGCATGTGTGCGTGCCAGATAATGCTCAAAATGTGCACTTGCACTAGTCGCACTACGTTGAGAAACTTCCAGCATCCTTACAAACATCTGACGCCACAGATGGCTGAATGAAACAGCTGGTAGGCACAGCACTGTCTCTCTCTCTCTCTCTCTACACACACACACACACACACGCACACACACACACACACACACACACACACAACATCCCTCTTCAGGAGTTCACGGCTGTCTCTTTGTATTAATTTGCTTGTAAACGCCAGTGTAGCATGCTGATGCTGAGGCTAGAAGAAGAAGAGGGCAGTGAGTGAAGTGGCTTGCTCACCTCATTACAATATGCTAATGAGAAACCATTTACATGAATTATCTCGTTAATTGTCAAAATGGAAATCTCCAAACCTCTGGTCGTTTCAATTCTTGTGAGCTGCCGAGCGTGCTCGCTGGTTCCTGAGACACAGATTACCTTTTCTCCACTTCTGTATTCACATGAATCAAAGTGTTTCGCTGACCAGCGAGCAGAAGAGATTACAAACATGTGCAGCACGACTGAAGCAGACGCTGGAGGAGTGTTGGGTTTCCTCCCTGAGTGAGCTCTATTATATTACAGGTATTTTCATTGCTCTATTGCCAGGTATGATATTACAAAGTATAGCCGATGATATGCCGAATAGCATCTTCTCTGATGCTGCAGGTTTCACAGATCAGTGTAAGGAGCTCTGCAGAGTGCAGCCTGTACTGAGACAGTTCTCCTCACATCCATGTCAAATGTTAATTAAATGTTATCTACAATTGAATTAGTTTAACAATTTAAATTAGAATACTCAATATAAATATTGTTGTTTATATTAACACATGCGCCTCACTTTAAAAAGAGGACAAAAACTGCCTTTATATTAATATATTAATATATTAATATTATTTTCCACTTTTTTTAACCATCACTACCAAATATTTAATATTTAATTTATTTTAATTTATATTCTTTGTTTACATATTCACTAATATTCCTTTTGTGAAAGAAAACCATTATTTATAATTATTATAATTATTTGTTTCAAACTAAACGCGAGGGGATTCTGGGATGTGTCAATGATTAGCAGCATCATTGATTTTAAATGTCTTGTGCAGGAAACCAGGAGCAAAGCATGAATTTAATCCATGAAGGGGAAAATGGCTCAATCTGGTGGATAATAGTAAAAAGTAAAGTTTTGAAGCCTGAGATAATAGAATGCATTAATTCATGAATTTCATAAAATGGTGTATTTAATGGGGACATTTTTGTCCTTAAGGGTGTGAGTGTCTGTATTAAGTTTATTATAGGAGCTGATGGTGTACTCACCCTTTGCTATATGCATTAACACAACCAAAATAATTCAATAACTCGAAGGTTTGGTCTCCACTGTGCGCACATTTCTGCTCCTCACATCACGGGCATTTTTGAAAATATCCCTTTTTACATTTTCAGCTGTTTGTGGAACAAGATTCTGGGTTTCTACGAGCACACAAGTCAGAAAAGCTTTTATCTCTGACCCCAAAACTCCCGACACACGTGTGTGAATCATTCCTGCAAATACAACATTGTTTTTCTACAAAAAGCACATTTACCAAATGAAAACCTGAGAGTAATAACAAGATCCCTCTCATAACGCTGAAGTCAGAGTGCTCGCATGTCGCAGTGTAAAAGCCTGGTTTCCATTTTCAAATGAAAGTCTGAACCATTAAAACTGCAGTCCATTCAGTCACTGTTCTTTTATGTTGTTGCTCTTTTTAATCTACCTTGAGTTTCTTTAGAGGCTGTAAGGTGACAACAGCCATGATTTGCCCATTTCATTTCAAATGCCAGTGTGAGAGTCCCTTAAAAGCCCCCACAGTGCAATTATCTACAAATTAAATATGCTGTCATGCTAGTATCACAACCATTTCTTTCTGCATGGCTGGATCACCATTCATAATTTAATCCTTTATGCACTTCTCCTGTTCTAGGTGTTGCCAGCGCTCCTGGCAAGGTGGGAGGGGAGGAACAGGCAGGAGACGCCCTGCAGGCGCAGACACGAGCGGCCGGCCTGGTTGCGGGTCAATAATCAGGTAAAGTGGTTGTTCTTGCAGCGATGTTTACATGTGGGTCACGACTGGAGCTGGGTGGAGACGAAACCAAGAGAGAGGGAGAAACAGGGATGCGGGTGTACATTGTTTTACAATAACTGACTTGTGTGTGAGCAATTCTTCTCAGTCAAATGTTTTAATTCAATGTTTTAAATTGAATCGTCCTGTCACAACTCTCGATTTGCATTTCCTGTTTTTATTTTTATGTTTTATTATTACAGTACACGACACACACGTGTAGTATGAACACACACTTAATTCACAAAGAGTTTTGATGCACAGTACAACAAGTTACTCTCCTTTTTAGTCTGTATGCAACCTGATGAGTCGAGTCTTCTATGAAGCACCAGCATCTAATTAAACGTTGTTTTTACTTCTTTTAAAGGAAATCCTGAAGAACTTCAACACTGTTTATTATCCCCAGAGCTGCATATCAAACACACTCTCCTCTCTTCTCCCCCTTATCTTTCTATAGCACATTTGAGTTCTGATCAGAGGAACTAGGACATGTGCAGCGCTCTACCTGCAGGACATGCATGTATTATGAAGCCTCACTGCCTGCGTTAATGATATGCACCCATCGGGGAGCACGGCAGACTGAAAACATGACAAACACAGCGGCTCCACGCTCCTGATGAAAGATGCCACGAGCAATGTGTCGCTCAACTTTGAATTAGCTTTAAAGAAAACATCAGATTTCTACAGATTAATGAAAAATATCAACCAGCCTCATAATCCATCCTCAAAAGATCGGATGCTGCTATAAGGAAACATGTATCTATGATATATGCTATAACCTGGTTCCTCTCTAGTTTAGATTCCCAGGTTTCCAGTGATCATGCACACCACAGCAGTAAAACTGCATCAAACCGTGCAGACAGTATCTTTCCACTGTTACCCACTTTGAATAAGACCTGGCACATTAAGGTGTCATTCTGAAGTTGAAAAGAGCAGAGGAGGTTGAAGATGGCAGGTTGCAGGGAAAAAAAGAAGTTTGAATATTAAATATGGCTTTTATCACATCGCACTAGATCCCAGCCTGATGTGTGAGATGTGAATCCCCTTTCAGTGGCTGTCAAGTGTCAGAGAACATGTTGGGGTGAGCAGAGGAGACGCTGAGAGGCGGTTTGATCTCGACAAAGTGCAATTAGTGTCAAAATAGTGAAATGGTTTCTGCTGATGTGAAGATGACAGGGTGGGGCTGAGGGGGCTTACCTGTGTGATGATGAATGGTGCTCAGTGGATAGAAGTACAGCGATCTAAGTGTGTTTGTGTGTATGCACATGTACTTATCGGGGGCTAATGGGTTGGGTAGAGGAAATGGAAATGACCTGATCTCTGGCTCTTGTTCTCTCTGGTGTAGTGACAGATCTGAACAAGATGGCGGTGCATTCTAAGCCAGCAATATCCATCTTTTCCATGCTTGCATGATTTGTGCTTTTCCTTTTCGTCAGTAGATGATTTCTTGTGGAAGTCTCCTTCACGGATCACGTCGGTCAGTCGGTCCGTCCGTCCGTCCGTCCGTTACGTTGACGCAGACTGAAATATCTCAACAACCGTTGGATGGATCACCGTTTAAATTTGTACACACATTCGTGGTTCCCAGCAGATGTATCCTCGTGACGTCTGTGACCCCCTGACTTTCCCTCTGGCACCATCATGAGGTCGACGTTTGAGGTTTTCAGAGAAGGGTCCCGAACCATGAAAAGGATGAAGGTTTGTACACGCATCCCTCAGCATGAATTCTAATAACTTCTTTGATCCTTTAACGTTTGATCTAGCGCCATTATCAGCAGAATGTTGTGTCTTTTTAAACGATCTGTGCAAAACAACCCGTGACGTTCATTCATCTTTCACCATCTCTAGTGTTATTCCTACACTCAAACTTTTCTCTCCTTCCTTTTCTATTATTTTCTTCTCCCTCCAGTTATTAGTGAAAGCATGACAAGCAGCAAGTCTGGCTTTCATCTTGAATAATATCAAGCGGGATGAGTCACAGGGACGTCTGAGCAATGACTTATCCTCCGCTCAGACACAGTGCACTGTTCCCTATCCCATCATACGCACACAGCGCTGAGGCAGGGTGAGGTCATCATTAACGGGACATGACAGTGCAGGCGACGGGTTAGGAGCAGTATCATATTATCCTGATGAATCCTGCATTCAACAAAGAGGAATTAGGTTCTGAGATCTGGAGCGCAAACACAAACAAACACACCTCATGTTGTCCCTGAAGAATCGCCCGTGTAGCATTCATCATCAGTAAAGCTGGCACAGCTATAAAGGTTGTAGAGCCATAACTCCTTTGCAGTACCGCCTGTTACATAAACCTCCACTCATATGCATAGAAATCGCACTGCTGTGCGCACGTTTTGCCGGTTTAATTCAATGCAATTTGCATGCCCACGTGCAAAGAATATTCCATCCTCCCACGCATCTGCCAACTGAGCTCATACTCCAAGGTAGCTCATGCTCCTGTGGTGAAACTGCAGCAAAAAGGTCCAACTCACACGGGGTGATTAAAAAGCCGACACAGGTGTGAGAATAACGCGGTTGCTATCACTTGGAATGATGTTAATGTGTCACGCAGCCACACACTGACATCCTGTGGGAATGACACGCAGGGAGGTGGACTCCAGGTGACAAGTTCAACTTTGGCCTTAATTAGAAATGTAATGTAAGAAACCATCTTGACGTGACACCAGACGGGTTGTGCTCCGGTGAACAGGCCTGGGATTTCAGCGCAGTGTTGGGAGCTGACGTAGAGGCAAAACAAACAAAACAGAAAACAAACAAAGGGTCATTAAAGGTCAAGCAGGCTCCTGGTAGAACACTTTGTAATCTGAGCGTCGACGATGATGAAAGATAAAAGGATTGCAGTCGTGTAAACCTCCATAGTTGGAGAGTCCTGTCTCGCACTGTTATAAACTGCTGTGTTGGCATCTGGTAAACTTTACACTCAAGGGTTGTATTTCACCGGTACTTCCAACAACACACCCACAACACATTAAATGCTGTTTGGCTTTTCTAACTTCTCCCTCTTTTTCTGACAGAATACCAGATACACTCTTCATGCTCCCACGAATGTTCAAGAGAAGGACAATCAATCTTTACTCACTGACATATTCAACAGTAAAGTGCATTGTATCTCGTCAGGAGAGGTCGCAGGTTAATTTTAATATGACATGAAGTAAGAAGGTTAGGAAGCGCTGCACTAGAGGAAGCAGAGTTTCCCTGTGTAAAGCTCAAAATGGATACTGAGATAATAAGGTCAGCAGGGTCTGTAAGCAGGAGGCTTTTGTTCCATATGGCGTTGGGAGGGCTTAGTCATGTGACTTCCATGTGTCCGGAGCTGCAGTGCAGCAACAAATGAGGTCAGCCTCCAGGTATGGGCTGGAACAGCAGGCAGCGCCTCAGGACAAGCACTGCTTTACACACACACACATCTTCACACACACAGGCATGCAATAAAAAACACACGTCTATGCAAGGCTTGCACACACACACACACACACACAGTGTGTCTGGTCCCAGTGGAGATGAAGACATGAGTCGGTCCTGTTCCTGCATGTGACTCATTACGGCGGCCGATAAAGACTCTCCACTATCAGTGTTGGGAGTGAGCAAACAGGCTATCGCTGCACACATCACCTGAACTGGACATGAGTCTGTTGATCACCGGTGCGATGTGAGAAGGCTGATGGTCACTGCACAGGAAATGAATGTTGTGCACGAGGGGGGGTGTTACTGCGTCATTCAGAGTGAGGTGTTAATTCATTGAAAGGGTGAACAGTTTGTATGTCTTTGTGTAGCTGTGTGGTGGAGTCGCTGTTCTTACAACATTAATCTACTTTTGATCCCTTCGGGCTGCATGAACATTAACACGAGCTGACAGATGTGCAGCTACCAATGTCCCCACTTTGTACGGATGTTATGGCCGACATGAAGCCGGCCTAGCTTTCATTTCAAGTCGTGTTTATTTCCTTTCCCCTCACAGGTTGTTGGTCACCAAAACCTGTGAGAGATATCTGGATCGCTGGCTCTTCAGCGGCTGGATGCTCCTCTGCTCCTCAGCTTGTTGTCGACATTGTCTGATGTTTGGAGCTGAGCGGGCAGCGTTCAGTGAGGTGCTATTGCGTTCAAACGTTGGTGGAATAGACACGGGAACACCCTGAATGGGTTCATGCATTATTCTTGGATGGTTACCAGTAATGCTGCTAGCATCGTATCACTCCTGAAGAATGGAAAGTATCTTTGTATGAAGTGTTTTATTAAATACTAGGCAGTCCTAACAACTACAATAAGCTCCAAACATCGTATACTTCATTGACTGGATTAGATTATTGAATTGTATTTACATTAATGTGCCAGCGATGCTTGGCTTGTCGTTTATTTTACACCAAGTGAGACTTAATGAAGTAAGACCTTCCTCATGTCTCTGAACTTTACATGTGTGCAGATCCAGTGAGCGTAAAGTGTGTACACAGCGTGTATATGATGAATATGATGTTCTGGATTTAGACCCTCAATGTATTACATTTTTAATTCAAGGATATTAGTTAATGCAGTTTATAAATGAGCATTTGTCTTTAAATAATCCTAAAAAAATCAAATGTTTTAACTTTATTTCATCCAAAGAAACAATTTGTGTCCTTTTAAATAAGCTAACGTGCATCTCTTCTCTTTACCTTTTACCTGCTTTCCTCTGCTGTTTAGACTGTTACCACACAGACGAGCAGAATAACACACACACACACACACACACACACACACACACACACACACACACACACACACACACACACACACACACACACACACACACACACACCTGGCACAGTGGTCAGCCATCTGACCCCTGGTTTACCTGTCTGGAAGGTAAACAAAACAAAACTTCCCTCCAGACTTTGTCCCGTCAAACACAGCTCTTATCTCAGGTAACAGGATGAAATGAAGCTCAGATCGAACGCTCTCAATCAATGAGTGATCAATAAAACCGTACTTTGAATGCTCGGAAACCCAATAAGCAGGTTTCTTTAGAAACACCCAAGGTTGTTTGTTTTACTGTAACAGATGTGAGAGTCACTGTGTATCAGTGTAAAGACGTCCACATGAGCTGAGCTGGGGCTTGAAAACTCGCCTCCTAATGAACCTTGTCATAAAGTAAACATTTCCCAGCAGATCGCTTCCTTCATTCTCTTTACTCTTAATGCCATGCAGCTTCACAGCCTTCGCAGAGTATCGGTAATGGAGAGAGTGACACGGAGAGGATGAATGATCTCCCTCTCTCCTCCCGCGTTATAAACCCAATGTGAGGACTCGCCATTATCAATTCCCCAGCCACTCATCCAGACAAGTGATTTGTGCCCGCATTACTCACACTGACACAAAATTCCATTATTCATCTGTTATCCACAGAGCCCCTCTCCGTGCTGAACTACAGAACAATACATCGCAATTTAACTGATTTGTTCGGAGGAAATGTTGCATGTTTGGGCAGATTAACATGTCACAGAGCTGTACTGTGTCTCTGTGCATTACCTTTGACTGCCAAGCGTCACTATAACCCCGCTGACACGGAGGAGGGAACCAACAGGCATTACAGTTACATCAGCGTGAAGGTTTCTATGTGTGTTGCTAAGTTCTGGCATGAAAACTCCTCAACTTTGCCTCCATTGTCCTCATTCAGCTGCTCGACATGTATTCAGGTGAACTGTGAAATCAACATTTAGTTTAGATAGAGGTGTTGGGTGTTAACATCTCCAGTTATATCTCAACTGGAAGGATTTCCATTCAATTCTGTACAAACAGTCGAGGTCAACTAATCATGTCAAACATTTACATTTGACAGATTTTCTCAAGTACTTCATAAAATAATGAAAAATGTCGTTATATCCCAGTTTCTCAAAGTCCAAGGTGAAGTCTCTGAATGTCCAAATATATTCCGTTTAATATGATAAACAGAGAAAAGCAGGAAATCTGCATATTTCAGAGGCTGAAAACATACTTTTCTGCCATTTTATTGCATGAAAAATTACTTTAATTACTTCAAAATAGTTTCTAATTACTTCTCTGTCGACCGACGAGTCGTTGTACCTCTATTGCCCGTCGCCCCCAGTCTTCCTCTGCACCGTCATGTGTCAGATAAAAGTGAAAATACCCACGAAAAAAAGCATAAAAAACATTGTTTACCTGAACAAACTCTCCCCCTGTGTTAGTACATGGCTGGAGGTGAACACAACCGGGTTCAGGGGTTAAATTCTTCTATATCTGACAGTAGAACCCCTACCTGACGCATGACAAAGGAAACTGCTGAGCGAGGAATAAAGAGGCCTTTAGCTGGGGGGGTCACCTCACAGTCTGTCGGCTGACTTCTCACTGAGAAGGATTTTCCAGCTGAAATACAAATTAATTTACAAAAGAGGCGGAAAGAAATCCCGAAATCCCTCTGAGCACAAAATTCATACCAAATTAGCATTGAATAACGGCCTCTATTCCCTCTGTCCCCCCCCCCCCCCAGGCAGCAGGACAGCGGTCGCCTGCAGAGACGACGTGGTGCAGCGTCCTGCCACTGGCAGATTCAATTAAAGCCTCGCTGACGTGGAGCTGGGGGGTTGGTCGTGCTTTGGTGGGTAAATTCAAACTGATGAGCACATTATCTTTTTACCAAAATGGGGGTGTGAAGGATGCTGAGGGAAGAGACTTTTAATTAAATACAATTCCACTCACTAACCTGCAGCCATGCTCAATATTCATGCGAACAATTATCCGTTTATGTATCAAATGAGCGTTTAAAACATGGTCGTGTTGTGTGAGGTTCATGTGTTTCTGAGAGCGCTGCGGGGCGTCAGGAACAACACAGGAGTCCAATAATGTCGAGTGTTTTATAGGATGATTTTGGTTTTGCATGAAAAACTGATAACTTGCACGTTAAGTATGTCTGAAGGACATTAAAGGAAGTTAAAAGTACTTTATTTCCTCTGAATTGCAGTGAGGTAGAAGCATAAAGTGACATTAAATGGTAATATTCAAATTATGAATATTATATGAAATTAGTAAACTGCACCTGTCCCACTGCTGAGTCATTATTCCAAATATTATTATTATTTATTTTCATTGCTTAATTACAGGGATATTTCCCATTTAACAGTGCATTAATAGCAAATACTTAATAATAATAGTTGGTTTTAAATATGTAACTCAGTATACATTAAGCATGATGCTCATTTTACATCTCTGAATGTCCAAAGATATTCATTTTAATATGATAAACAGAGAAAAGCAGGAAATCTGCACATTTCAGAGGCTGAAAACAACATTTTCTGCCTTTTTTGCATGAAAAATGACTTTAATTATTTCAAAATATTTGTAAAAGTACATGTTTACTCAAGTCCTGTACTCACAGTTTGAGGTACTTGTATTCTTTGCTTGAGTAATTCCATTGTGTGATTGTTTGTTCTTGTATTTCTACATTTAGGAGGAAAATATTGCACTTTTCAGAAGATTTAAACAAAATATAACCACCTAATAAAGTCTTATAGATCAAGCTGCCCACCAGGATATAAAGTAGGAACCATTAGCCCCACCTTTACCAGCTGCAGCATTAACACTGTGTGATATAATATTCAGGATTCTGACACTGTGACATGAAACATGCACTTTTACTTCTGTAAAACGTTGCATGCGGGACTTTTACTTCTAACAAAGTATTTCTTCTATGTGGTTTTGCTACTTTTACTTGAGCACCTTCAAAATAAAAGCTTTTAATCTGAAGCTTTGCGTCTCTGTTGCAGTTAAATTTCATCCCCTGTCTCTCAGCACGGTGTCAGGAGTCCTGCAGGCTGTGAGGGGCTCGCAGCACCTGGCGTGTCTGAACTGGAAACTTGATCATCGGCAGGTACAAGAATAGCTCGACGGGCCCGCGAAAGGCCACTCCCCTGACCTGCTGTGAACTGTCATTGAACTTCTGTCACTGCTGAGGACAAAATCCTGCTCAGTGTGTGTGCGAGCTCAGGTTCTTCTCAACTCACTGCTCAAACAGCTTCTGACATTTTGATAACTGATTGTTTTGGTGTAACGTTTTGCACAGTTATTTAAGTTAAATGTTGAATATGGTACTTTTATTTAAAATGTTATATATCTTTACTATACTGTACTATACTACTAATGCTAAATTACTTCTATATACTACATAACTTCTATTAGGAGTATTTGTATTATGCTTAAAACTGCAGCTTACTATTTATTTAAGTAAAGGATCAGAACACTTCCATCACTGTGAATTTGTTTATTACAGTTGGTTTTAGCTTCAGTTTAGGTTTGAGGTAAACAAATGGTGGAATTTAACAAAGTATTCACTCAATAACTTTAATTAAGCTCACACTTTGGGGTACTTTCGTTTGAGTATTTATAATTAAGACTATTTTATACAGAAATATTTAACTTTTTACTCCATAATAGTTCAAATTAGGTCTATCTTGAACAGCTACAACACTAAAATAATAATCAAATAATAGCTGTAACACTCACAGGAACGGTTCTTATGCATTAATAATTTTGATTATTTAAATATTTTAGCTTATTTATGCACTTTTACTTGTAATATGGTATTTTTACAGTTGATTATTGCCGTTTTAAAATAGGCTTTATTAAGTAA
This sequence comes from Cottoperca gobio, assembly GCF_900634415.1. Taxonomy (NCBI): domain Eukaryota; kingdom Metazoa; phylum Chordata; class Actinopteri; order Perciformes; family Bovichtidae; genus Cottoperca; species Cottoperca gobio. Next base: position 3,785,942 of record NC_041371.1, on the reverse strand, counting down.
ATGATGCTTTAATCTTACATCTCCACCTGTGAGACACCTCGCTGTTGTATTTTTAATCTTTCCTGCAGTCAGGATGAACAGACACAGTGAGAGTCCCGGGACGACCCTGACAGGGCGGTAGGACCACCGTTTGGAAACAACACACACCCATGTGCGGCCAGTAGGAGGGGCCGTGTGCTGAGGTGTTTGAGAAGGTGATGCCGTAAAAAAGGACCAGCTTGTCGCAAACCAGGTGTTTTTGCGGGGGGAAGGTGATGTCGTAAAGCGGACAGGAGAAGGGAGGGGTGAGGAGCGGTGAGGAAGAGGAGGGGGGAGACAGGAGGAGGAGGAGGGAGGAGGTGACTAGCGAGCGGCTGCGCTTCAGACTCAGCGAGAGGATCATGGCGGATGGCCCCAGGTGTAAGCGCAGAAAACAGGCGAACCCGAAGAGGAGTAGCGGTAAGTGCAAACTCCTCCGTAACCGCCGCCGGGCGACCCGGGCGGACTGCCCGAGAGCTTTTCACTCGGTAAACTACTTATGGAGACTTTTTGGGAGTGAGTTGGACCACGTTCCGGGGAGTTTTGGGAGTATTAGTGTGTTCATACCCCAGTGTGGTGGTGTACCGTTATACCTGGCTGGCTGCTCTCTCCGCCTAGCGGCGCATGCATGGGGCCGCCTGACACACGGGACCGTTATCCGTCACTTATAATAACCCGAGGAGCGCTTGGTTGTTGTTTGCATTATTAGTTTCCTTCACTTTTACCTTCTTTGTTTCTGTACTTTCTGCCACTTTTACACCCAAAGCAACACTTGGCGGCAGGTTGCGGCGCTTTCACATAACAACGTGGCCCGGAGAGCGCAGTTTGTTAGTGCATGATTTTTTTTTTTTTTTTAGGGCGAGGTTGTTGCAGGGTTAGTTTCATGCTAACTTGCTGCTCACTCGGCCCCGGACGGTGCAGTTTGTCCCTCCCGTTCAATATAAATCAACTTTATCTGGTTGTTTTGATGGCCGGATTGGAAATGGTGTCGTTGCGGTGAATGCACTGGATCTTTTGCATGGGGTTTGGTCTGGTACACTGCTGCTCCGGTAATGGTAACGAGATGGGATGTTTATTTTATCTCCACTTAACCCCTCCCTGCCACAACTGCAACAGCACATGTTCCTTTAGTTAAGGTAAGAGTGGAAATTATATTTGTAATCCTTCTGAAGTACATTTATTTGGGCAGATATAGCTTCATGCATGCGTTTCCTCATTGCCTGCACCAGTTTAGCTTTATTAATATTGCATTTTTTGTTATTCTGCGTGAGTTTTTTGTTGATGGTCTTGCAAATTGCGCTTATTGCACATTTTCTACTGTTACTTTTTGCACCTGTAAATTCGGGTTTGTGAAACGTTAGAAATGCTGAAAAGTAATGTTGTTGGCTGCTTTTTATTTGCATTATAAGGAATGCATTTGTGTTTTTGTTTTGAAGCATAGCTTTCGAGTAATTTCATTACAAATGATAGACTTATAGTACTGTGTGATATTTGTCAGTGTGATTATATTTCTGCAATCTTACTTAGTGGTATTTTGAACTCCTGTAATATAGTTGTAATAATCCACTCTTACTATGCTATGATTATAACAATGATCTCAGAATAGATGTTGGAGCATCTTTTCACACCATAAAGTATTCTTCAGTCCACCTGATATGAAGTAACGGATATAAAAACACAATTTAGGTGTGGTTGTTGTACATTTACGCAACCCTTTAGAGGCAGAGCTCCTCATTGGACGGTGTCTTACCTGTACTCTCCCCTTTTACATCGTATTAGCCAATAAAAAAAGTAAAGCGATATATTTATATATTTTTAGACACCGTTATGAGGCATAATGTGTGTGAGCCGAGGGGCTGGAAAGCACCTTTTTTTTTCTTTCCTGCTGACGACACGACGGTGACTCTGTGCGTCCGTACAGGAGCCATCATCATCATCCTCATCATCATCATGTTTACCTGAACGCGGATAACGGGGCTGACAAATGGCCTAGAAATAAAGAGAAATAACACCTGCGGCTCTCGACCGTTCACGGAACAGGATCAGCTCGCCGTTTCTTTAAGGCTCTGCGTCTCGTGAGGAGCCAGAAAAAACCGCTCCAAATGTCAACTTGTGCAGGTAGAGATGATTCTTGTAGTTTTCACCGTGTGTGCCATGCCAGCGTCGCATGGATGCTCGCCTCGCTTCATTCTCGCGGGATTTATCTCCTCGCCTCACATTTCTGACCCACTTGTGCATGTTTAATCTTCCCTTTTATGTCTTTTATTGTGTGTGGATTGGTCGCCTTGTTCGCTCTCGTGCACTCTGCAGCTCCGTGTGAGTCTCTGCACGGAAAATGAGCCGTGCATAAGGTGGTTATTCCTCTCTTATTCCCCCACCGTGTGCAATAACAGTGCTTACAGGGCTCACCGTCAAATCTCTCGTTTCCATCTATTGTGTTGCGGTAATTCGTTATACAATTTCCTGCGCGGTGTGCGGAAGGGAATGGCGGTCAGTACCATTACTGCAGTGAAGGCGGGGTTGCTGCTTTTTTTTTTTTTTCTGGACCGGAGACAGCCAGGTACGCAAGGTGATGCAACACCTATAAAGGTGTATTTTAACCGATTTCACCGGGGTATCCTTGCAGTATAAGCCTCAGGTGATCGGTGGGAATATTCCTGAGCGTGTCGTTTGGTTTCATTTCCAAACTAAATGAGATGATGATGTGAAAGGAGCGCGTCCGTGTCCGTGTAACGGGGCGCACGATCAAGATGGCAAAAGGTGCTGTGATTCAGTGCGCACCGCTTTCATCTGCTGCAAGTGGAACTCATCGGCCTCTCCTGCTCGCTTTGTGTTTCCCACCTGCCTCAATTCTGTATTTATTAGTTCTCATCCACATGACACAGACTGCTCCTTCACAGCATGTGGATATCAAAAGAGCTAAACATTAGCCAGGCTGTGCTAATGTACCATGACCTCCAGTCTGCCATCCCCATTATGTGGCAAACAGCTGCTCTTATGATCAACTGACCTGTCACACAAGCTACTGGAGATATAAGTTATTACACATTATGTCCAGCTTAACTTTGTGCCATGTATCAGGAAGTGAGTAAACAGACCGGACCTGTTCTCCTCATAACTGATATACATTTATACTTTATCACCGTGGAGCCACATCTCCTTATTGTCATCTTATTTACCGATTTAATGCAATATTTTCTCAATTAAATCGATTATAAAATGTCAGATAATGGTGAACAATGCCTGTTTTTATTTTATTTTTTAAATACAATTTATTATAAACATCAGAGAAAAGGAGGAAATCCTCACATATGAGAAAAATGACTCAAACTATTTATTGATTATTAAAATAGGCATTTAATTTCCTACATTAATTAATAAATGTCTCTTCGTGTCCTCACTTGAGAGTTCTGTTGATTTATTATAGATTACAGTGTGAGAACATTATAAAGCAAATGCATTACACACATTTGTACAATTCTCCCCAAATGACAGCTCATTATATATATATATATATATATATATATATATATATATATATATATAAACATTTAATATAATATATAACAGCTAATTTAGCTAACAGCTAGTCAATCTCTAAGATATGTGTTGGGGTCAAACCACAGTGTCAAAGTCTGCATTGCATTTTATTTTCTGGTTTTACTTTCACTTTGATTATGTTTTAGTGAAGCATAACTGTTAACAGACTCATGAGCAGATCGTTATCACACGGATTATGTTATATTATGTAATCTGCCAGCAAATTAATCTACTCCCAGTTCATGTTCTTTAAGATAAACATGGTCATTGAATTGTTTTTGCATGAACGCTGGCGAAGAGGTGTTAACATCCATCTCTTAAGTCTCGGTGTGGTGTCTGTGTGCTATCTGAACATCTCCCCCCAACCTGCCTGCGTGGTAATGATAGCAGTCAGTTGGCCTCGCTGTACTTCTTCACAGAGATGATTTCCTACCCGTCAGTAGGTGTAAACATGCTGCCAGTAAGTGATGAGTGTCATCTCGCTCCAGGTCTGCACCTCAACAACCTTCACCTTACTCCACGTGTGTATACCTAAATGAAACACACACTGTGCATGAGAGAGAGTTGTGGACCATCTTGTATCTTGTGCTTGAAGAAGTTGTTTTTAGCTCCACCTCATGTTGATCGTCCGCACTTCGTCTGTAAATGGCAGGTGTCGGCCCTCCATGCGCGCCGCCTGTTGCTGCTGCCACTTTGGTCACGGCGCCGTCATCCAACGCCGTTCCTCTTGCTTCAAAGATCTCCATGTTTGTGTGTGTGTGTGTGTGTGTGTACGAGTGTGCGCTCAGCTGGGCTGTAATCTAACACTGCAATTTAGGGACTACAGGAATGCAGCCTGGTGTTAACATACCTTGACAGGATAAACACAGCGGCCTACTCCCAGGCTCGGACTGCTCATACCTCCACGCCTGCCAGCGCCCGGGCCTCCGCCAGCGTCTGTGCGCCCGTCTGATGGAGGTTCGCTGTTTTAAGTTATGTTCGCATTCAGAGTCAGCACATCTTGCGTCGTGTGCATCCTTGGCGTCTCACAAATGTGTTGAATGCATAAAACCTTTTGCCAAGACGATTTCTAAAAGTCCAGAACTGATAACATCCATTTTCTCCAGCGAGCAGACTTCTTCTTCTCGGCCTCTGCTGCATCTTCTGACCTAACGCCGTTAACCTTTAAGTTTCCCTGTTTTGGTACCAGTTACCTCTCTGCAGCGGGTGCTGAGCTGCATTTGATGATACTTCTCCAGCCTTCACTTATTTAACTTGCAGATGTACGTTTGGTTAAATTATATGGAGCACTTTCACTCGCAGCGACGCTGGTGCATCAACAGACTCGTGTGGTGTTTACAACGGCTTTCAACAACTCTGCTCACCGAGCGCTGTTTCATATGAGTTATATCAAGTCAGGGGAACATTTGTTGATATGAAAGTGCTCTAAAAGGAACACACTAACATTTCCTCTCCTCCGTAGATGCTGAAGCTATAATGCTCTATTATTACCTAACATGTACAAGCATTATAACATGTGTGAGTGTCCTGCCTATTATTATTAATATGTGTGTAATATGTGTAGCCTTGTCATAGGCTGAGTTCAATATGTTCACTTATTAGATTATAATAATAATAGATCACGTCTAGTAAATGCAACATTATGCTTATCAATATCTAAATGTATTTTATATATGAAAGAAGGACGTCTTTTGAGTGTAATGTTAAAATGTATGCAAACGCGATCCTTTGTTGTGTATTAGGGAGATGGCAGCGTCACAGTGTCAAAGGGAAATGATGCTGAGTGGTATTAGAGGTGGTTGTGGTCAACAGTAGCTGTTAATTGATCCATGACCATTTCTCATTCATGTTACTTTCTTCTTGTGCTGAAGAGCCTGGGGCTGTGTGTGTGTGTGTGTGTGTGTGTGTGTGTGTGTGTGTGTGTGTGTGTGTGTGTGTGCTGTTCTCCCTTGCACAAATGGGCCTGTGGAATGACAAAGCACTACAGGATGTCTTTAGCAAGTCAGCATTAACCCCTCCCATCGCCTTTTACGGTCCAGAGGGGGAGGTGCGTCCAAGCTACTGATGCTGCTGCTGTGACTAATTGAGTAGTGTGTGTGTGTGTGTGTGTGTCTGTGTCTGTGTGTGTGTGTGTGTGTGTTTGCGTCAAGTTGGGAAACTGCTACTTTCCTCCAGGCTTTGCATAACTACAGAGGCCTGCCTGTTTGGATTTACATGCATTAACATGGTGCCTGTTAGGGAATATCAGCAGTTCTGCTGATGCTGTTGCGTTTCAATTAGATGATGTCAGGTGATAAAGGCACCTTGACAGATCAAGGCTGTAAAGTTGAGGCAGATGACTCAATACAGCCTAATAAAGGCTTACGAGTCCACTTTAAACAGGTTTAAACAATATACCCTCTCGCAGGTTTAATGACATAAAGCACTCAGAGTCTGGATCCTTTAGTCTTCATGCACTATTTTGTCTGATGGATTTTAAAGGCAGAAAATGTGTTAGTCAGTATAGACACGCAGTGACGCAGCAGTGACGCAGTAGTGACGCAGCAATGACGCAGCAGTGACGCAGCGGTGACGCAGCAGTGACTTCATTTGGGGAAAGTTGCAGAGCTAAGCATTGCCAAAACAAAACTGCCACATTCACTTCAATAACTAAACTGCACAAACAGGAAGTAAACATCATCCAGCACAGATGAGCCTGTTGTCATGCAGGTGTGATTCGCCCCATGAACACTCAACGTGAGAAGTATTTTTAGTCGAGGTGGAAGGGAAACGATGTCCTGCCCTCTGATTTGATACGAAACTGAGAGCAACCAACTGTGTCATTCTGCAGCGAGGAGCCTGAATACATGTGAAACATACACTTTAAAACTAAAGACCATCAAATGTCTGTTTCACCAGTGGGACAAGGATAGAGGATAACCAGGCCCCCCCCCCTCCCCCCAACAGAGCAACCCTCCCTCCCAGTCCTCCACTGAGAGGTCAGAGGTCAACAGAGCAGCCCTGGAGCTGTGTTATACCAGAAAGCACATGAGCCACATGTTTTCATATTTTCTCTGTGTGCTGTGTAAAGATCACACACATCCAGCTTTGTGTGCATCAAATCATGACAAATGCTTTTAATAGTAAAGCTAACTGAGTCTTTCCTGCGCCAACGCCACTTTTAAAATATCAATCTGCACTTTTGTACAAGTTCATCATGAGTCATCCGAGTCCTCGAGCGTCTGTACGATCCTAAGTGTGCACGGCTTTGAAGAATGGAAGTAAAACAATTTAAAGCAGGGGCACTTAAGTATTCTGAATAATGTCAAATCACAGAGCAGTGCGTCTATGTGTCTCACGTCGACGCTGCCCATGTGTTGCTTTCCATCAGTGAAATGCACGCAGAGTTTAAAGCTGCCGCCCCCGAAGAAATGTAACCCGTGAAAGATGTGTCTCAGGCGCCGAAGAAGTGCTATAAAAGATCCACTTTCTGTATCGTCTGCCGTGTTAAATTAAAATAGCATTACGTTAAAGCCACATACTTCTCTGAACTTACAATGCCGTTTGAAATTGATGTCATGAAGACAGAGTGTACTCGCTGCCACCTACGCTCAAAAGAAAGCCAAATGTGGAACCAGAACTGAAATGTACCTCCAGCGCCACTGGTGCGTGAAATCTCAGAGGAACTGCCAAACTCGTATTAGCACTTTCCTTAAAGGTGGCCCAGCCCACTTCCACATGTAACCTGCTTTGCCATTGCCTTTCATCGTTCCCATTCAACCACCTGAATATTCATGTATTCAAGAGGCTCCCCGAGTAGCTTACAGCTAAAACTTTAATCTACACTGTGCGTTGTCAAGGCTGAGCTGTGAAAGGCGGCCTGTGGTGAAGGGACCCGGTGTATCTGCTGCTGCTGACCAGCATCCCAACATCCCACCTCACACCTTGCACGTGTGCAGTGTTAAAACCTCCACATTGGAGAGCATGTGCGCATTTGCACGAGTGTTAAATGAGTTTATACTTGTGCGATTGCACGTTTGTGAGATTGGGTGCGTTACGTGTGCACGCAGGGGCCAGTGTGTGTCAAAAGAAAGAGTCCCATTCAAAGTCCTCTGTGTGTGTGGGAGAGGGGGAGCACTCTTTCACACTCAGCCAGTGGGAAACTCCTCTCCCTCTCCTTTGGTGCTGGAACAATTTGCATATCCTGCCATCCTCCATTCTCTTTATTCTCCTGCCGCCTGAGAAGCAGAACAGAGGCCGCCGGCTCCTCGTGCTCACAGGGAATCAGTGAAGACGCAGCCCAAAGCTGCACCGAGCCACGGCCACCGTAGCACAGTAGAGGCGAAGCATGTTGGTCATTGAAGTGATACGCTACTCGAGGGGGGGGGGGGTAAATAAGAGTTTAAACCCCAGCTTTACCTCTTTGACAAACACAATGACACTTGATTTAAGTTCCAGATTCATGCTTTGAGACGGCGACTGCCTTGGACCTCTTCTTCGTCTTCACCAGGATATCATTGGAAACGGTTTTTAATCCAACAGCACCGCATGCTAGAGTTCTACACTATACAGTAATGGAAAATGTTTCCTTAGGCATGCACCACGGCATATCCATTTTAGACTTCACCATGCTCAAATGCCTCTTCACGGGAACCAGATTATTTTCATAGGAACATGATGTAATAAAATGCCACAGCGGCTTATTTACTCTGATTTACACATTTCTTATTACTGTAACAAACCAAAGCTATATAAAACCTCGGCCATAACCCAAGAATTCTTGGGAGATTCCAAATTTATGATTGAATAAAGCTTAAAAAGAAAGTAAAAAGCCTGCAGGAGGAGCCGGGGAGGCGACCTCCCAGCGTCCCCAGTGGTCTCAGGAGGCATAAATCATGAGCGGTGGACAGGTGGGTTAGGAGGGGCCTGCTCTCACTAAAGACACCCCGGAGACCTCAGTGGGCACAGCAGCAGCAGGACAGTTGGGAGTGGAAGAGAGGATTATATTAGAATCACAGTAGATGATTTATTCTCCTCTCTTACACGGTAACTGCAGCTTGTTTCAGATTATAGAGTCAAAAGTATCGGACAGAATGAAAATGTGTTGCACTAATACTGCCATATACATTAAATGAAGCACGCAGCGTGGGGACGTTGAACGTGTCCTGACTCACACGTACGCAGAGTGACAGGCTTATCCCTGCCGCTCATGAGCAATGAGCACGCTGAGCGCTGCGTTGGTAATCTACATACTTGATTGGGCATTGATTCCTCCAATTTGCATTATACTGGCGCACAACAAAGTTAATTTCTGCCCGGGTGTGTTTCCCTGCTCTCTGATTCAAGGACTGGTAGTTTGTCAGTCGTGTCTCGGGGGAACCGGGAGGCGGTTGAACATAATGTTCAGCTGATTATGCAGCTGAGTTGGAGTAGAAAACAATTCTGTGTTTCTGTTTTCCCCGAGAGAATTAAATATGTTTGTTGCTCCCAAGTGTCAGAGGAAATCTGCATAAAGTGTAATCCTTCTCAATTTACTCTTTGACCAGTGACGGGTGAGCCATCATGTTTTTCTGAAGCAATTAGTCAATTAATCGTATATATATATATTTATATATTATCAATAATATATCAATATCAATAATATATATATATAAGTATTGGAAACTATTTAGGTAATTCTTATTTTCTTTCAGTTTCAGCTTCATAAATGTAAAGATTTGCTATTTTTCTCAACTTTATATATATATATATATATATATATATATTTAAAAGATTTATTTTATATATATATATTTTTTTAAATATATATATATATAAAATAAAAATATATTTATAAATATTTTTTAAAATATATGTATATATATATATTTTTTTTTAAATATATATATATATAAAAATATATATATATTTAAAAAAATATATTTATATATATATTTTCTTTTTTAAATATATATATTAAAAAATATATATATATATAAAAAAAACGTTGCTTTGGTTGAATAAAACAAGCATTTTCTTTCATAAATATATATAATTTACATTAATTGATAATAAAACTAATCGTGCATGGTCAGCTGTACTGGCTCCTGATTGGTCTCTTCCCGGAGAGTTCTGCTCAGTCCGTTTCCTTTTGGATAAATGTTTCCTCTTTGTGCGGACCTGTCGGCTAACAATGATCCGCCGCACCGCTACACTGTGCTTCTGTTTACAATGTGTCGACAGGCTTCTCTTTATTTATCCTGACGTTATATGTGTTTCATAGTTTGACAGAGAGACGGAGCTGCTGTCTCTCCGTTGGCCCCCTCCCATCATGCAGGACGGATGGTGAGCGAGCCCATTGAAATGGAACAGAGGATTTGATTAGAAGCTGAGTAGAGATGTGCAATGTGGATTCTCTCTTTGTGTCTCTCCTCCGTCCTGCGCCCTGTGGGCTCCATGTGGAGTGCATGGAGGCAGAGCGATGATATATGAGGCTTGTATAAAAAAAAAAAAGGGAGAGGAGGTTGGAAGACGCCACAAATATGCAGCTCTATTCAGATGCTCTAATACACTGTGGAGATTCAGATTTGTTTGTAGATGCAGGAGAACATCAGGAGTCGCAAGCGAGTTCACGGTGGAGTGAAAGAGAGAGCTGGAGCGGCCGAAAGAAAGGGAGTGTTGTTATTGAATTACAGGTGATGGCTGCTAATTGGGCCCTCCAGAGGTTGTGTGTGTGTGTGTGTGTGTTTTTATGCGTGTTTGGTGTGAGTGTGTGTCTGGCTCAAGGGATGCAGAGTTGATGAAGCTGTTAGGGTAAAGTGCGGGGCCCCAGTGCCCTCCCTGAGTGCTGTGCTTTAGAGGCTGTCCTGTCCCCGCGGAGGACCGCTAATGGAGGCCACCCTGCCCTGATGAATTACACCCGCACTGGATGGATGGAGGGACGACGGCGCCGGGGGGTGATGCTGCTGTAATTGAGGCGGCTGCTGAGCCACGAGAGTGCTATGTTTTTGATGAGCTGTAGGCATGAAGCAACGTGTTTGCACCTGAGCTGTGACAATAACCGCATTAACACCCCGCAGTGGCTCCTGGCAGGGTGTCGGCGGGGCCTGAACCTCATATCTGAATACATGTTATTCTACGGGGGCCAAACGGCGACTCTGCTCTGTGACATCTGGGAACATCTGCTGAGCTTCATGTTGTCGTGCTTGTTTTGGAACAAGTAGAAAAGCAGTCGGTCGTTAGTAACAGGTGAAGACTAGTTTGTTAACGAGCTCATTATAATCGTTTATCGGACAAATTGAAGACGCCAACTTTGGCTTTCAGAACTTTTTGCCCATTTCTGACTCTTTATGGTTCATTTGGATGGTTAACAGAAACACGCAGTTTGAAACCTTCACCTTCAGGACACTGACACACAATGAGAAAGTAACTGGCAGATTAATGGTGACGGCTTCTATCTATATTTCTGGACGATGACCACATCCTCCAGCGTTCCTGCTCCTTTTCACCGCAGTTCTGTATTTATTATCACATCCAATTTGCTTCCCCTCTGTAATTGTTATTCCTTTTTTTTTCTGCTGAGCGTTCAGGATCCCCGCTGCCACTGAGAATGCCACCGTGCCTACCCACACATTTCTGTTGATCAAAGCACTTTTTTGCATCGGTGTTGCCGCTGCAGCTTGATTGCCGAGGTGTCAGCTGTTCAGTCTACAAGAGATGTGGACAAACGACACTGCAGGCTTTCTCATTATTTAGTTTCTGTGTTTGTGCTGCTGCCACTCGCCGGGATTTTGGCTCCCTTTGCCTTCACCGGGGGGAACCTGTGGGGTAAAGGCTAACACACCTGAATGGAGCCGTCTGTCAGTCCATCTGCATTACCGACTTGTGAGGCCTCGTCGTTAGAAGTCAACCATAAACAATTATGTGTGTGTGTGAGTGTTTACTTTCAAGGAGGTGTGTGTGTGTGTTATGGCAGGATGTGAGTGACGGGGTTACTCTGTAGGGAGAGTGGGGGTCATTGTGTCCTCCTATTTGCAATATTTCTATTTCGTTTCTTTACTTTTCAACAAAAAGATGATATCCTTCACGTTTGGTTGTCTGGGTGCAGCGGTGCAGCGTGTAGGGGAAGCTGCGTGCTATCTTTACACCTGTCTAGGTAAACTGTCATCTCCGCTTTGCACCACACAACCAACCACCTTACAGTTCATCGTGCCACTTTATTGACATGATAAGAATGTGAAAGCGTTCAGAGCCGATGATGGGACGTCTTGTCTTTGAGCGGTTAGTCTCGCTAACCAGGTTGTAATGTTTTACACGGATATCACTGAAGGCGACACCTCTCTGTTTGACATCGAGCCGATACAATTGTAAGATTTTGACCTCGCTATTAAAACGTCGGGTTTCAGAGGTGGCACTCCAAATCAGCTGTTGACTTTTGGAAACCATCAGCGAGTGTAGTCGACGGGCCGACAGTTTAATTTCCTGCCTTCATCAGGTGTGTAACCGAAGCTGAGCTGCACTTTCAACATCTTTCCTGGGTTTCGTCAGCGCTGTTTGTTTCCCCCGCTGGTCTTATGCAGCAGGCAACTTAATGTGAGCTCAGAGATACTTGGAGTTAATCTCACCGACCTGGAGTGAGCTCGTGTGGAGGCTCATTAGTCACCTCGAACAGACCAATGGAGAAGGTGTCTGAGGCAGAGCAGCAGTGTGTCGTCTGTGCACAAACTTTAACATCCTCACGACTTGTTGCTTTTATAGCAGGAGCGGGTGGAACAATCTTTACCAATCACACACTCGGATTAATGATAACAGTCGTTGGTTGCAGCTCTAATGTGCGACTGAGCTGTTGAAACAACCTCATGCTGATGTGGAAAACAGAAAGACATGTAAAAATAATTTATCCAAAAATAGATTAGGTATGTATGTGGAGATATGTTCTTGTGACGTGACGTAAAATGTTCTTTCATTGTTCAGTTTGAGAAACAGTTGAAGCCCCTGCAGCCTCTTCCTCTGCCACACGGTCCACGTGAAGACAAGTGCAGTGTCTTCATTTAACCCTCGTCTGTCCACAAAGCAACGAAGCACTTACAGCAGAAAACAAGTCAAGGATTTGCTGCTATTATGTGTGTGTGTGTGTGTGTGTGTGTATGTATATATACCCTTCACAGTGTAGCAGGTGTGCCTGGGCTTCAGCCCCATTACAAGTCTCATAAATACCACCTGACACCGCTACAGCAGGCAGGCTTCGATATAAAAGTCTCCTCCAGTGGCGTGAGCATGCAGCCTTTCAGCACAATTATATTATAGCACACTTCAGGGGAGGAAAGCTACACCCCTGCCCAGTTCCTCTTAACAGACGGAGCTGGTCAGAGCACACATGCTTTCTCTCAAGCTGTGTCTTATGACTTCAAATTCAAGTTGTTTTTCTTTCATTTCTGTATTTAAAGCACTTGTGACAAACCTGTTTTCTTAAAAGCACGTCATGAATTTATTTGACCTGCATCGACCGTATTTGGCTGTTTTTTTAGTTTAGTACTTTTGGATCCTCCAAAGCTATGATGCATCATGTCCAACATGTTAATTTGAGACTTTAACCATGGCCAAAACACACACACACACACACACTTTCAGAAACATTAAATGTGCATCAAATTTAATGGTGGTCAGTGGAAAAAACCCATCATGAAGACCAAGGTGTTCGGGAGTTTAATCCCACGCCATCCTTTAAAAGTACATGCAAATTGGCCACATTTGAGGCTGGATGGCGTGAGAGTCCTAAGTATTTGTCTGGCATTCACGTTGTACAGCTACACCTGTGCAATGTTTCTCTGTTTAGCCTCTTTGCAGTCTCGCCTGGATGACATTTCAGTCGACCGGCGATCTGAGCGTGCTTGACATTTTGCTAAACTGCGTTCGGAAAGGCTCCTGCCTGTCCCTGTGTTTTCCTTCCCCTCCTCCCTGCATTGTGTGACTGGGTAAACATACACACACACACACACACACGTGTATATCCTCTCAGACTGCCTATACATCTGGGGAGTTTGCTTTGTATGCCTGCAGGTTTTGGATTATTCCTTTGTCTTTACGACGCACAGAGCAGCCTTGAGTTTATTTTTGATCTTTTCCCTAAACACACCTGTAAAGAAAAAGTAGGTTAGCATCTCATTATGCACTCAAAACAGGTCAGGTCTTTTCTCAATCTTTACATGGACGTGTTCTGCTGCTTATTCTGTCTTGTGCCCAGACATTAGGAGGCACCAATCAGGACTGTGTGATCTGTGTGCATGTACGTTGTTAGACCAAAGATAATCTAAGACTCTTGTTCCCACATTGTGCTGTGAAGACCAAAACTTCTGAGTTCATACAAACCCGCTGCTGTCGTGTATCGAGGTGGAGTTGTTTGAAAATATCACGCCTGTAGCTGTGCCTCCTTCAATCCTCCCAGAGGTTCGGTTTGAACTTTTAATCCTCCGGCTGAAGACATATGGAGAACCTTGCTCTGGTTCTGTGCCACTCAGACATGAAGCTGTGTGGTACCCGGTCACAGACTCGTCTCCCAGCTTGACGCTGCCCTCGCTGACAGACTTACAAAGCGAGCTAGCTCGCCGTCAGACATCCAGACGGCAGCGGCATGGTCTTCATTTAGTGAGAGCCCAACCGGCATGCCAGCCGAGGCTACGTGCCAGAGAGCTGCCCGCAGAGCTCTCCACGGCTACTGCCAACTCCTGACATACAGTAGATAGGCGTTTTTTTTGTTGCACTGGCACTGCCAACAATACAGTGGTCTGATGAAGTAATATGATGTAAGATGATGGGACGGTGTGAAGTAGCCTGCTGGATCTGGAGATAATTGTTATTGGGGAAAGGAGGCGGAGGCGGAGGCTCTGTTCTGCTCGCCATCTGTGTTCTGATTATGATATTAGGCTGCTGACTCCGACCCATTCATAAAGGCTGCGAAGACGTTCAGACTCAAAGTGCATACGGTGCGATTGTGACGCTATTTTATTGGAGTATTTGGAATTCAACGTTCAGAAGTAGAGTAATATTGTCGATGAAGTAAACGTTGCGTGTTTTGTATATTACTTAATGTGGATTACTAGAGTAGACAGCGAGTTAGCTGATACACCTGGACGTCCACACACACCTTGTCAGAGTTGTTCCATCAGGAGGCGAAGCAGGAGAGACACATTAACAAATCTGACTGCAAAATGTGGAAATGTCGGTGAAGTTTTTGTCTATCAAAACACACGTCCGATGATATTACTCCAGCAGCCACCAAGCTCACAAGATCAAGTGTGGGTTTATATGATCGCAGGGGTCAGCTGTTCGCCCTGAATCACGTTTGATTGAGAGAAAACAAAAACATAAAGCTTACACACTCTAAGAGATCAGAAGAGTTAATGCAGGATCACAGATCTGTATTTGTGTTTCCCGTCATGACGTTTGTATCTCATGTGTCATTCATAAATCACTTTATCTTCAAAGTAAACATTTTGACTGATGTTACATCACAGCTGACCTCCCTTCGCTCGGACCGCTGAGGTCGGCTGTGTTATCCAAGAGCATGTTTGACATGACGGCAAAAGCCTGCGTGTGCTGCAGCATGTTCCCCCTGAAGCTCAGAGCAGATCCACATCAGGCTTGTCTTGCTTAGTGTTAAGCTAAGTGCTTAGTTTAGCGTAGCCTAGCCAAGTGAAGCATAACACAGATACTGAAACTGCTCACGGCAATACACACTTCCCCCACATGCTGGCTTGTGTTGCACAGACACGGCTAAACACACAGATGTCATGTTTTGCACATCACAATGCTCAGCTTTTACTGATGCTAAGCAGCTCTTTGTAACCAGTGGAAGTCTGCAGTTCTCCGACCTATTTCCCAAGGAGTTTTCTGCCGGAGAGAGTGAACGTGTGTGATATGACTACTGAGCAGGTGAGGAGGAAAGTGTAGGGGAGCAACAGCAGTGCAGCGGTACCTGCTGGGGCATAAATAAGTCACAGACATGATTATTGATACGATGGAGGTGTTTCTTCCTGTTGAATGTCACTCTGACCAATGCAAAGGAGAGGAGACATTCATTCTGCAGGCAGGACATGAAAGCGGGTTTTCGGGCTAAAAGGAGAAAAGACAGGAACAACTGCTAACACCAGTTAAAGTAAAACTCACTGTTGTATAAATGTTCTGCTACCTCATGGTAAAACTTGTATTTGTGAGGAATGCACAGGAATCATTTCTATAAATCTATCGTCACCTCAGGCCTCTCAGGCTCCAGCAGTCTTCTAGTCTCCACCGGGAAAGAACAGACGGCAAATACGTTGACTGTACTTTATCGACGGGGGTGTGTGATTAGCTGAATGCTTCCACATTACCCGATGGCCTTTAGGAACTCCTCTTGTTTGGCACCGGCGAAAGAGAAAGGAAGGCCTAATGGATATTAGATTAGTCCTTGTCGAAATTGAAAATACATCACGAGCTGCAACCAAAGCATGTCTGGGAAATCAGGGTGTGGATTAAAACACGCGATGTGCTGGAGGTAACGGAGGCCTCTACTCTGCACTTTAGCTGTCATTTGAACAGCTCTGAAGCTCCAGCTCTCCCATTATGTTTTATGATAATCATCATTATTATAAATGGGTTGTAAGGCTGCAGCAGGCAGGGTGAAGCTCAGAGAACCACAACGAGTGATTGTGTGATTAAAGACTTAACAGGTGAACCTGAATGACATTTCCAGTGCTGATAACCCCAACAGTCTTGAAAGGAAAGGTCAGTGGAGACAATATTAACACGCAGATCAGAAGCCAAGCAGCAGTGGTTTCTCTGAACACTTTCCTTTCACTTGCAGTCTCCTTGTGGTTTTCCAGGCAGCTCTGCTTTGCTGGTCTGATCCAGAAGATTCACTCTCAGCACCCACTGATGAAGTGAGGCTTGATTGAGAGGATATTAACCTTATTGCACCTCCCAGAGATCAACCCAACCCCCACTTGCAGGGTGGAGTGACAGGAAAGATGGAAGACAGAGAAACGGGGGTTGTGGAAAAGGTCACTGAACCCACAACGCACGGGGAGTAGATGGCACATGCCCCAGTCCACCGAGGAGCCTGAAAAGAACCTCCCTGTCACTCTGTTTTGTGATATTGTCCAATCTAATACTTGATGGACGTCCCTTAGAAAGTCTACCTCTTGCACACGGAGGTCAGAGGTCAGGATCAGCCCCTGTGGAACAGCATGGGCGGTTTGGGTAGAGCAGTACATCAAACTAGGGCTGCATTATGATTTACATGCCACTTATTTCCTCAACTAATCAATTAACTATTTGCTTTATATTAGAGCTGCAACAAATAAGCGATTTGCCGATCCAAGGGAAACGTATTTGGATAATCGATTGATCTTTCCCAAGCTCCAGCTTCTCATTCGTGAGGATCTGCTGCTTTTCTTACTCTTATGTGAGAGGACATTAAATATCTTTGGATTATTTAAACTTCTTCACTGTCGATGGACAACAAAAGCAGTTTGATGACTTTACTTTTATACCATTTTGGGACAATTTCGCTTGCAAATTTGTCCAATCGATCTGAAAGATCCCGTCGCAGATTGATCGTCTGCCGGCCGAATATTCAATTAATTGTCAAATCATTTCAGCTCGACTGAAAATGATTGTGCTGCTCTTTCTTTGTTGCTTCCAATGATCAACAGTGTGTGACAGTACAGACAATTAGCTCTTCTGTCATGTTGCAGCAGCATCATTATCAGGATTACAATCACTTGAATGACTAAGTATAATAAGAGGCAAAGGGAGAGGTGTATTCACAGATGACACGCTGCCTGCAGACCTGCTTGGTACAAAGATAACAGACCCAGGGGACACTGAATGACACGCGCTAGACAGTAGAAAATAAATGTAATTTAAAATAAAGCATGGGTGGAGGACTCCAATGCCTGCTGTTTGTCATTGAGCAGGTCCGCCTCTCCCCGGAGGTTCTGCTCAAACTCTATGAAAGTGCTGCAAAAGTATCACTTTTCACCATCATTCACCATCTAATTACACGGTTGTTCTGGTTCAGCTTTCATTTTCTCGTCTCTTTTCTGAGGCATTGTGTCAGATTGCTAAACCTTCCTTAAATTAAATCCAAGGAAAGTTTACTCGGCACACGAGCTTGACAGCTACAGCTTCACAGTCGTACACCTGGACACATTCAGAGCTGGAAACAGCCCGGTGGAGTCACCGTCTCCGGCTCTTTCCACTCACTGAGAACTCGAGAGAAGTTTGAAGATTAGTCCGCGCTTGAAGAAGGCAGGAAGACGTTTAGTTTTATTTTATAAAAAGGCATGAAAGTGCCGTCAAACATAGTGAAATATCAAATTGTGTCACCTGGTGCGGAGCTCTGCACAAACAAACAAATACGAAAGGCCGATCGTCATCCAACTACCTGCTGACAGCCCAGTCATCCACCTGACAGACTTGGAGATCACAAGAAGATTTACCAACCTGTGTGTGGGAATGTGACTCACACACCCACCGCGCTGTGAAACTACTGGGTCAAATACTAATGCTGAGCATCCCAAACACATGACCTACATTTGCTCCCAACCAAAAGCTGTCACTCCAGCAGAATGACATCCTAAGGTGCCTGCAAATAACAAACCCCCCCAGAACCTCGCGTGCTTTATAAAAGTGTCATCCTGCTGCGTGTCTGCTGCGTGTTTGTTTTGTCGATCACACGGCGCGCGGAGCAGCGTCTGTGAACGGCGGGGGGAAGTGTCGCGTAGGCGCATTTCACAGGAATCTGAGGCTGGATAATAAGCTGGTTACAGGACTTCCTGTTCCAGATGTGCACCAGGTCTGACAGACGCCACAGACTCTGGAGCTGTGTGTGTTTTCATGGTGACGCTTCTGAGCATTTAGTTAACGTTCATACCCTGATTGATTTGGGTTAGGGTTGAAAGGGAAGAATAAATCTGTATTCATGAATCAACACAAAGTAGAAAACAAGCTGGGTTACAATGTGAAGTCAGCTTGTTTGGAAAGTGGAACAAACTTGGATTGTTCTCTGTGGTGCAGACGAGGCCTTTACTGTCCTTTAAATGTCTGGGTTGATCAAAACGTGTATTTAAAGGCCATTAGGAAAATACAAACTGAGCTGAAATGATTAGTTTGATTCGTTCCTTTATCATTTCAAAGCAAAAATAAAAAAAGATTTATTGTTTGCCAGTATTCATTATGTTTTTATTTTAAGATTTAGATTACACGTCACATTTTATTCACTTTGTTACACTTTCTATTTAGCATTTAAATTAAAAGGTACAACCAAACTGTTGGAGATTCTTTCTATAAAAAAATGAAAATGTGCAAACAAAATAAAACCGCCATGTTGTTTTTATTGTTCTGTAATCAGAGAAGAACCCTGATCACATGGTTTGGTATTGAATTAAAGGCCAGTGTTGCCAAATAGTGATATCAGTCAATCTCTATCAGAAACATGAAGACAACTGGACGCCACAGGACTGTACAAGTACATATATAATATATAATATAATATATATAATATATTATATAATATATAATATAATATATATATATTATATAATATATAATAATATATATATATTATATAATATATTATATAATATATATATTATATAATATATTATATATATTGTATTATATAATATATTATATATATATATATATATATATATATATATATATATATATATATTATAACTAAATATAAATATATAATTTGTATATATACAAAATTATATATATATGTATATATATAATAATTATATCATATATTTGTATATATAAATATACAAATGTAAAGATATAATTGCACCTTTGCTTGGTTGGCTCAGTGGGTGGTAGTTTGTTCTGCATATGCCTGCCAGGTTCTTCTTTCAGATGTTTGTTTTGGCACCATGTGAGAAAAAGCAATGCTCCCTGTTTAATATTTTAAATTGTAATTTAATGTTGCTTAAACAGAGTGTCATTCAAAGTCTGAGACAGCGTGTGGGAGTTTTTCAACACACTTTGGCAGAAGACTCGGCTGCTCGGGCCGCAATACAAAATCTCATGTAATGCTTCTGTGTAAATTGAGTCTGATGCCACCGGGGAAGATTCCTCCGCTGCTGAATAAACTGATTTAAATTCTAATGGATGGCTTCAGCAGACGCTCCAACTCTGCGCATTGTTGCATTTCAACCACAAGATAGCTGCTTTCTTCTCTCCTCTAGTGTGTCATGTGGTTAAAGGCCATGTGCTCAGAGTTACCCCCCCCCCAGTGACCTCTCCTCCTCCTCCTCCTCATGAGGTGGCCTCTCCATGCTCCAGTCTCTGCTCGTTCCCAGTCAACGGGCACCAGTGGACGGGTAGCGACCTTTCCGACCTCCCTAGCGCTGATTGGCGCAGCATGGCTCTGAGCTTGGCTGCACTCTCTCCTCTGCCTCTCGTCTTACACTGAAATATTGCACTTGATTTTTAAGTCACGTAGTTATAGTCGTTGATTACCACTTGTCAAACACTCATTATCTTTCCTACCAGGAAGATATGCTTTTGGTTTGTCAACAAGATGACGGGAAAAAACTTCTGCTACAAATGTAATGAAACTTAGTGGAAGGGTTTCGCATGAAGACCACATTACACAGATCTGAACCCCAGGGCAGGTGGAGCACACGCACATGTTCACTTAAGGAAACCCTTGCGGAGCTCTCTGAGTGCCCTTGTAGTTATTATAAGGTTCCAATGTATTCAAAACTACTACGTGGCTTTTGATATAAAGCATTCTTCAGCCACTTGATTACTGACTGAGGCACAAACAGCAGGTTTGCAACTGAAGTATGACACTTGAATCAGGCCATCACATTTATAGTCCTCTGCTGGAGACAAAACCTTTGGAGAGTGCAAAGTATTTGGAAAGAATTGACCTCATTACCTAAAGAGACGGTCTTGTGAGAACAGAGAACAGCCGGTCGGCCCTCGTTCATCACATGATATTGATCTGATGATACTGGTATTGGCATAACATATGCAAGGAAAGCTATTACTGGAACTAACAGCAGATCCGGGTTAAAATTGCTGATTCACTACAGAACAGTTAAAGCTAACGTAGGATAAAGAAATCCCCCCTGCGTTGACAATGATTGGTTCAGCAGCGCGGTTATTGCAACAGCCCTAAGAACAGGGATTGTTTTCTGCACCGTCAGAATGGTCCTGAATGGTCCTGCACGGAGCAGCGTGGTCCTGCATGGTCCTGCACGGAGCAGCGTGGTCCTGCATGGTCCTGCACGGAGCAGCGTGGTCCTGAATGGTCCTGCATGTTCCTGAATGGTCCTGCATGGTCCTGCATGGTCCCGAATGGTCCTGCATGTTCCTGAATGGTCCTGAATGGTCCTGCATGGTCCTGAATGGTCCTGAATGGTCCTGCATGGTCCTGAATGGTCCTGCATGGTCCTGAATGGTCCTGAATGGTCCTGCACGGAGCAGCGTGGTCCAAGGCGGACAGGACTCTGTATTCCCTGATCTTCTGCTCCGAGTTCCAGGTCTCATCTTCTCTGAAGCAGAATCAGCGTTCGCTCCTAAACAGTGTTTTCAGCGAACGCGTTAAAGGGGATCTCCGGTCTGGAGACGAGTTTCACCGCAGGACAACTGGATTCTGGGTATAACTGCGTCTGTGTGTACGTCTTTAAACGTGTCTGCTTGGTGACCGTGCTCGTGATGAATACTGTTCAGAGATACAGTCCTCTGGGTGAGTCAGGCTTTCCAGTGAAGTAATGCTGAGAGCGCTAGAGCGGTTTGGAGACTCACAGCTCTCCAGGGAACAGAACGAGAGCATTTGGATTATGGACTGACACCATTTAAAGTTTTAGCATCACTTGTAACTCTCCAGTACCTTGATCCCACATACATGTCATAGCCTCCGAGCGAAGTGTATTAGTACACACGATGACGTGCCAGAACAACAGCTGTCCCTCCAAAATAGCTCAAGCAAAGGTGTACAGTGTGCAGAAATGATGCTACCAACGGCAATGAGACATTCATAATGAACAAGCTATGTGTTCTGTTCTGGCTTTGAACAGATAACGTCAACGTTAGACTGTGGGGGGGTAAACCTCAGCCCACAGGCTGCAGCCTGTATTACTGTCGTAATATCAAGAAGCATGGACATGAGTGTGGAGCAGCTTTCTGAAGGGAACCTGTTTACCAGGAGCTGTGCTGCAGTCTATTTGTGCCCGTAATGAAATCAAAGAGTCACATGCAGGTGATGTACGGATAATATATAGCCTGTCACGAGCCTAAGCACTGTGGAAGAGTAATGCACGTACACACACACACACACACACACACACACACACACACACACACACACACACACACACACACACACAGGCATTTAGCAAGCCAACAAGATTTAATGACTAAATCTAGAATCTCGTGTCTGCCAAAGTGGAGGCCAACATAAAAATGGAATTACAAAAAGAAAGAGAGAAGAAAGGAAAGTGCTAGTATGGCAGTTTCTTTTGGCACACACACACACACACACACACACACACACACACACACACACACATATACTGTCTCTCTGAGTAACAGCTGGGCTTCTCTTAGGTAAATTGAATCAGTCGCTCCCCGGTCCGTCGGGCTCTTGTGTGGCCCCTGGCATGGAAACTCAAGCCATCAGATTGATTTTCGCTCCATCACAGTTGCCGACCCCCCCCCCTTTGCTCAGCCTGGTGTTTCAGGGACGGTCTGACTAGTCTACTGCATCCAGCAGAGCTGAAAGCCTGGGAGGTCGCTAACTGGCTGCCTCTCCCTGATTCATCTCCGTCACCAGTAGTGCATGTACTCAGTCAGTCTGTCAGTCTCTCTGTCAGTGGTTTACTGTACATGTGACGTCTTCTGGGAGAACAGCTTATGTAACGTCCCTCGTCTTTTATCCTCACGGGTCTGCCTCAGGGACGACATTAAAGAGATATTTCACCAAAATCCAGCCTCCTGTTCCCCGGGCTGTTTGTCAAACCGCAGGGAAGCGAGTCAGACAGGCGGGCAGACTACATCACCGTGATTACCCTGCTAACCTCTTACTCACGAGTGTCTGATGTTACACCGTCACATGTATGTCCTAAATAGTATTTTGAAGAAGTCCTGAGACTTAAATAAAGTATCGGAGGTGGGAGGGGCCTCCACTGACCTCATGTCTCTAGCATCACAGCTGCCCTTTTGCTTTGATGGTGTGTGTTCTTGCTGTGTGTATCTGGCTGAATGTAGACGATGTCTCATTATGTCGAGAGCTGAAACGTGGCCTGAAGAATCAATTAAGCAAAAATGACCCCCGAAAAAATGTGGATTCAGCTTCTGAAATTTGAATATTTGCAAATTTTCTTCGTCTTCTGCGATAGAAAACTTCACATCTTTAGTCTTTTGGACGGTTTCTCGGACATCACACGACGTGAACATGTCACGTTAAGCTGTGGGAGCTATTTACTTTTGTGCTAACTATGTTTCATTTCTCACATTTTGGACGCTGGAGGTCTCTCTGTGTCTGACTGGACGGGTTCCTTTCTCACTTCTGATTCACGTCTAGGAAACGAGCAGCACCAGTGGAAACCCCCTGCTGCCAGTCCAGTTCTTTTAAATACAAGGGAGGAGAAACAGAAGTACTCACTTCAAAACAATGAGTACCTAGCAGCCCCCAGCCTGTCAATGTGTGTGTGAGTGTGTGTGAGTGTGTGTGAGTGTGTGTGTGAGTGTGAGGTGTGTGAGTGTGTGTGAGTGTGTGTGTGAGTGTGAGGTGTGTGAGGAACGAGGCAGGCAGGCATTCAATCTCATAACCTGCACTGTCATACTCACTCATAAGCTCCCTCCCACTCACATATACATGCACACACACACACACACACACACACACACACACACACACACACACACACACACACACACACACACCACACACACTCTCATCCTCATGCATGCACTCTGGCAGGGCGTTTCCCATCTTACTCCACCACAGTGGCTGCAGAGGAGAGCATATACTGTAGCTTAAATTTAATTTCATACTACAACACATGCATTAATCTGCCGCATCAGGACACACACATACCGGACGCACACATGCACACACACACACACACACACACACACACACACACTCTAATCGTCTCTGCCAAAAGGCCATCCATACCACTTCTACACCTGGATTAAAGGGGTTTAAACACTAATCTATGACGGATGATTTATCGTGTGCAGCTCCTGTTTGTACTGAATCTCTGGGTTTTACCTTCTGTGTGTCAATTAAGCATCAGATCAGAGACACGGTGTTAATGACACGCCTCAGACAACATCCTGTATTGCCGTATATTGTTATTTCCTTTGGATTACTTTACCAATTATTCTTTTTAATTAATAATTAATACATTTTTAGTCACAAGAGAGAGAAAAAGAGGCGTTTACAGTTCCCCAGACCCCATGGTGACACCGTGACCCTCATCTAGAGCCCTCAAATGTTACAATATAAAGACATTTTTTACCTCAAATGTTGAAATTTGTCTCTGAAGTGGAAGAAAAAGTGACTAAAAGTTCATGAAATCTGTGGAGATGTGTGCATACGTGTGTATCAGGGAAAGAACAAGTTGGATCGGAGCATAACGTTTGGATTCAAAGAGAAAAGGAGCACGTTGTTCTTGTAAGTGTTGTCCATAAAGTTTTTGTTGCTGTCTGCAGTAACATGCAGCTGAAATGACCCCACACATGCAAAGCTGTGTATATAACACTAACGCTTGCAGGGAAGGCTGATGATTCATCAACCAGAGTAGATCTGAGAGGAGCACCGGGTTCAGAGGGGAGACAGGAGGAGGGAAGGTAAACAGGAAGTGACCACTCACCACTTTAACCTCCCACTTCCCTATATGTCACGTCCTGTATGCAGACTTATTGTACGAGTGTTCAGGTTACATTTGTCACAAAGAGAGTGAGAAGCAGAGGTGTGTGTGTGTGTGTGTCGGCGCAGAGAGAGCCCTGACGTGTTTTATTAGACTAGCCTCTGATATGTTGATATGTAGGTCAAAGCTGTGTTTATACTGTATGTGTCTATATGTGTGTGTGTGGGAGTGAAATCCTGACTGCACCGTGTCAGCGTGTGACCCAGTTGTTGTCGGAGAGAGTTAAATCCTGCTGATCCTACACTTGTCACACACACAAACAGTAGATGTGTGTGTGTGTGTGTGTGTGTGTGTGTGTGTGTGTGTTTTGTCAGGCAGGTAACAATATTCAGTGTGGCAGGTAAATGTCAAAGATGCATCGAGTCTGCAGATCACTTTTTACTCACTTCCAGGCTCAGTGGGACAAAATACAACGACATGTTTCTGCATATTCATATTGCGTTATAGGCTCGACCTTTATTTACTTATTTTTGCACTAAAGTTCCTAAAATGAGAAAACACTCGAACACATTATTTAATTATGTAGACCAGAAAACCTGCTGCATCGTGATGTGTAGTGTTCGCTCGTGTATCGTGATCGAAGGTTTTGTTTTCACTGTGAACTCACAAAAGCACTTTCTTTTGTCTCAGAGCACACAGACCCATGGGGTCAGGGGTCAAAGGTCAGAGGGCTGGTTGCATGCAGAGAAAGGCCTCGGAACTGGCAGCCACAGTAACATAAAGAATTTATACATATATATATATATATATATATATATATATATATATATATATATATATATGATTCTGAGACTTTTTGTCTACGTTCAGATCACAGATTGTGGAAAGAGAAATTGTTTGTGGGTCAAACGCCTTAAAACAGGACACGGATTAGTAGTGCAGTATCTTATTCTCTTTACTAAACACAGATCTTATCTAGCCTGTAGTATTAGCACGCTCAAACAGAAACAATCAGATTAATAAGACGCTCTCTTCACATCTGCGGGGGATTCTTGAGCGCTGCTGATGCACATCTGAGAAGCACCTCTGCTCTGGAAATGTGTCGTACGTAGAACGTTTACTGCTTTCACTTTGACTCGCTCTTCTGTTCTATAGAAACTGAAAAACTCCGGCGCACACAAACAAATTGTTCTTGGTTTTGACCCGTTTCCCAGTACTTCCCTTACTTAACATTTATACTTGAGTATTGAACTTCACCTGGCACCCGGCCATCTTCCTTTGCACTGCACGCCCGCAGGAGTCGGCAGATTTGTGGACGTTTGCCGACTATAATGAGAGAGTGAAGCAGCTCTATCTGTGTTTTAAATATCTAAATGTACTAGTTACTCTTGAAGCTTATTGTGATGTTACACTTCCTCATTTAAATATCAGCAGTATTTCAACCTGAGGCTGTGTTCACACTAAAGCCGCATCACTGTTGGTTTTCATTATGTTCTCCTTTGTGGCTCATCTGAGAAGCTTTTTTACTAAAAGGACAAGAGGAAGGGAAGGAAATGATTTAGGGTTTGTGGGCCCAGCTTTCTCTAAATAAAGAACTCACGTGCTGCTGTTTAGAAGTTAAATTCTCCTCTTTTCACGGAGAAGTCTTCAGACCTGACACCAGGATGTAACGTGTGCGCAATGAGCTTTTTAATTAGAGTTACCTCTTCAACTTTCAAACCCCAAACTCCCCTCCACCTAATGAGACAGGGGGATATTTATATATAAAATCTAATCCATCTTATCCATACCTCCTCATCCATCAGTGTTTACATGACTCGCTGATGAACTCCGCCTGGTTACACAGAAGATGATGTAGCGCAGAGGTGAAGTCAAATCACTGCTTTTTCCAGGCAGCTATAACAGGACTGAGAGCCGAGCTGAGAATGTTATGTAACACCCCGGTGTACTGCCACCCCCCGTCGAGCATGACTCACTACACACACACACACACACACACATGTTCACGTTTGAATTTCATATCTTGATTTTTAGAAGTATATATTCACTAACTACATTTGTTTTTAATGCTTCCATAGAAACACACGTTAACACTTTAATTAACCCCTTAATGTTAGAAATCAATGTTCCTAGACTGCCTCATCTGAGTTATGTTCTTAAAATTAGATTTATTTTATGTCTCTTGTATTTAGTATATAGACATTTATTTTAGTCTTGTCAAATTTAATTTAGTTCATTAATTACATTTATTTATTGTATTTGTTTTATTTATTTCATTGTATTTATTTTTATTTTATTTATTTATTTATTGTATTTGTTGTATTTGTTGTATTTATTTATTTTATTTATTTTATTATTTGTATTTGCTTATTTTTAAATAAATGTCCAATCTCAAAATATAATCTTATATCAACTGTTTTATATCTGTGAATACACATTATTTCATATAAATGACAATGACTCAACACATTACACTGTATGTATAATCTCCTCGGCATGTGAAACACATTAAGCTGCACTCTTCAAACACTCGTACAGTCGTCAGCAGCACTTGCAGTAAACTGGAGCTTTGGGGAAATGAGCTCAGCCGTTGTACAACCTGTCGGTCACCTCGTAACGTCTGGGAAGTTTGAAAATGACATAAGAGTCACTTTAGGCCTGAATTCTGCTCTTAAGAGCAGCTTGTACGAAACTCTGCCCGAATACATTTCCATAAGTAGAATCTGCCTCTGCATGTGTCGCTCTGCTTCCTGCGTGTTTAATTGAGACATGACATTTTGATTATGTGGTTAAGTTAAGACTTCTTGCTTTTCAAAACGTTACATGATTTTTAAAGTCCCACAGACGGCAGAATCGTGTGCGGTCGACTGATAACATCGACGGCTGGTTAGTCCGGCAGTAAGCGAGTCCTGCCGTATGATACATTACAGCCAGGAGAAGTGTTCTCAGGTGACAATGTTGATAACGTTTGTTGCTAACGCTGCTAAAGTACAGACCTTCATCTTTTCATCCATTTATTTATACACACATGTTTTAATTACTCAAGTCAAGTTACTATATTAAAATCCGTCGCTCACCCTTGTCGCTCCTCGCAGAGCGCTAAAAGGTCTAGCTTGTTAAAAACGAGATCCGTGATCTCGGTGGGACTAACCCAGATTCCTGATGCTTCTGTGACACGGAGACTTGAAGTGGGCGGAGCAGGTAGTCTCTAAAAGGAACACTTCTGGTAACCTGCCAAGGCTGGTGACGGTAAATAATAGATGAAATGCCGAGAACATATTTCTGTTTCTCTGCTGATCTCATGTGAGAGGATAGTGTGTAAAACATTCCTTCAACACAAAGATGAAAGGACATGAAGAGCAATTCAATCTTCTGT
This sequence comes from Cottoperca gobio, assembly GCF_900634415.1. Taxonomy (NCBI): domain Eukaryota; kingdom Metazoa; phylum Chordata; class Actinopteri; order Perciformes; family Bovichtidae; genus Cottoperca; species Cottoperca gobio. The sequence continues at coordinate 3,758,177 of NC_041371.1, read as the reverse complement.
CACACCTGCTTCACTGCAGTTCACATGTTGTATGTCGCTTGGAAGAGACCAGATGTTGACGCCTTTGGAACTTTGTATTCTATGAATAAAAGAAAACTGATTCCCGATAATTACCTGCTTCTCACGGTCAATACCGATAAGAGAACACATACCTGTAGGTTTGTACAACGAGGGTTAGAAATGCTAAGGTGTAGCAAAGAGGGATGATTTCATATTCCACAACTCTGACCCACAGTTCTGACTGACAGACAGACAGACAGACAGACAGACAGACAGACAGACAGACAGACAGACAGACAGAGAGAGAGAGAGACACACAGAGAGAGAGAGACAGAGAGGGGAGAGAGAGAGACAGAGAGGGAGAGAGAGAGAGACAGAGAGAGAGAGAGACAGAGAGACAGAGAGAGAGACAGAGAGACCGAGAGAGAGAGAGAGACAGAGAGGGAGAGAGAGAGAGACAGAGAGAGAGAGAGAGAGACACAGAGAGAGAGAGAGACAGACAGACAGACAGAGAGAGAGACACAGAGAGAGAGAGACAGACAGACAGAAGGAGAGAGAGAGAGAGAGACAGAGAGAGAGAGAGAGAGAGAGAGAGAGAACACAGAGAGAGAGAAGAGAGACAGAAGAGAGAGAGACGAACAAGAGAGAGAGAGAGACAGAGAGAGAGAGAGAGAGAGAGAAAGAAGAGAGAGAGAGAACACAGAGAGAGAGACGAGAGAGAGAGACAGAGAAGACAGAGAGAGAGGAGACAAAGAGAGAGAGAGAGAAAGACAGACAGAGAGAGCAACAGACAGAGAGAGAGAGAGAGAGAGGGAGAGAGAGAGGGAAGAGAGGAAGAGAAGAGAGAGAGAGAGAGAGAGAGCGAGAATAGAGTATGAGAGGAGAAAGAGAAGAGAAGATAGATAGAGAGAGAGAGATAGAGAGAGAGAAGAACAGAGAGAGATATAGAGATATCCTCTCTAGAATGACTATGAGAGATGAGACATAGATATATAGACGATTTTTCTATAGCTCTATAGAGATCGCTAATTGATTTCATCTCATCTACCTTATGCTAGCTATGTCACCCTATCTCTATCTCTCTTCTTTTCTACCTGTTTTCGAGAGCGAACCTTATTTCTATTGATCCACCTGGCCAAGCACAGTGAGAGTCCTGATTACTCTGTGGACACACACACAATTCCTAAAACACGTCAGGCTTCAGTGACTTACCAGAGTGAATTATAAAGATTACTGTACATTATTAACATCAAACATGCACACATGAGAGGCTCATCTCGTCTCCATCTCTCCCCTCTCTCTCTCTCTCTCTCTCTCTCTCTCTCTCTCTCTCTCACTGTAACAAACACACACATATGAACATAAACGTGGCAGATGCTCTGGGGGGGGGGAGTCCTCAACCTCTGGCTTACATTGCTGGCTGCAACAAGAGGGGCTTTCCTGTGTGTGTGTGTGTGTGTGTGTGTGTGTGTGTGTGTGTGTGTGTGTGTGTGTGTGTGTGTGGAGATGGTGCATTTATAGCTCTGCAGTGTTTGTGCTTATCCAGAGGTTGTTGGCTGTATTGAGTTAAGATGGAAACAAGGTGCGGTGTGCCAGAGAAGTGCGTGACCACACCCCTCCTCTCCCGTGCAGATGACGCAGCCTCTTACCTCATGATGTTGACTTTTAACAGACACCAGGAATATGACTCAGACGCATAGTTAACAGCTTCCAGTCCTGCAAGCCGGTGTGTGTGTGTGTTTTAAACCTAGAAGGCAGACGAAGGCGGTGACATGTTGAACACATACAGATTGCAGAGAAGATTATTTGTCTCTGCTGGTGTTTGTGGTGCGTTTTACATCCAATCAGTTTGATCGCTTTACAGCACAAACAGACAGAGAGTTCAAATCTGCTGCAAACATCACCTCAAACGTGTGTAGAGGAAGCAAAATGACTTATGGGAAATGTTGTCTTCATTATAGAAACTTAAGTAGGGCTGCAACTAAAGACCATTTCATTATTGAGTCATCTGATGAACGCTTTAAATCGGTTAAAATGTCCGCCTCTTTCGACCTCGTTATCTAGATATCGGCCAATTCATTCTTTATCAGTCAACTAATTGATTAATATATTAATTATTGCATCTCTAAACATTTCCACTGGCTGTTGAGACTACGTCATGATGTTTTCACGGTGAAGGTGTCACATTTAAATGTTGATATTATTGTTGAATTGATTGTTACGTGTATAATGAAAAGTTATTGCTGTAATGATTTTAGGACAAATTTACAAATTAAATGTGTCACTGTCTCTTTAAGAGGGCCGTCTCTGCAGCTGCTCGCCATGTTAAAGTCTGGTCACATCTAGTAGCAGACAGACAGCTTTGGTGATGTTCACTCTTGTGTTTGGTGTGCCACACACACACACACACACACACACACACACACAGTGGTGTAATTGTCTGTTAGGGGCTTGGCAGAGGTCCTGTGCTGCACAGCTGCACCGGGTCAACACAAACACACACACACACACACACACACACACACACTTAACACTAGCTGTGGTCTTGTCATGCGGTGTGATGTTTTGCTCACACGTGTTTCTTTGGTCGGCACTTTGCAATAATGCATCATAAATAAAGGAGTTGACTCGGTTTCATTCATGTGCAGTACAAAGAGTGTTTGCTCAGCTGAAGGATGTAATCACCAAGTGTTCAGCGACTGATTAACGGTGACGAGTTATTCACTTTTTATTAGTTATCTTGTACTGTTAGCTTCGCCCTCCTCGTCCCACTGCACAGCAGCCGACCTTTGACCCAGCAGATAGCAGGCCATGTGGTCCAGTCAGCGGTGTGTTGTGGTGTGTCACACACATCATTTCCCCCTCCAGGGTCAGGTGCACGGAGGTCTGGCTCACGGAGACACTGACGGCCTCTATGTTCTGCCTGTTTGTAGGCATTTAAAGGTAAACAAAGAAACTATGTGAAGGAAGTTCAGGAGGTACATCTGTATACAGCACAGAGAAGATGGAGCATTGAGCGTTGTTTGGTTTGTTTTGTGTTTATTGAGGTGACTTTTCTTGTTTATCACCGCCGCTGCTTCCTTGTTACGGTCTTATTGCAAATATTTTGACATTACATCTGTTTCTTTGTGATTAAATGAAGGTCAGATCAAATAAAGTCGGACGAGGCAGACAGGATATTATGAATTCCATCCTCTGACTTGTTGCTCTCACTCTCTCTGCAACGCTTCTCTTGTTTTAATTGAGGACAAATATTCACCCTGCAACGCGCACCTACAATAAAAGCAGCGCTTTTGTATTTGGTGGCGTACGCTTCTCGTCTCAATGTAAACAAAGTGTTTGAATTCATGACTTTATGTCTGGAAATGTGTTTGAACGAGGTGAGAACGGAAGTCAGCTGCTAACACAAATACTGAACACACACCTGGTCATAATCTTTCTTCTTTATCAAAGGAAGCTGAACTAGATCTGTTTTTATGACTCCTTTGTCTCTTCAGTTGTTTGCGTACATAAAGTTATGTATTATATTAAATGCAGGAGATTAGTGCATTGATTAATGAACATGTTTCCACACACACATCATGTTTTATGACTTGAAGTGGCAGAAATCCAATTTGTAATCAGAATAAATATGAGTTTGAAGTATGAGTATGAGATTCTTAATCAAAGCGATGGATGGCAGGAAGGGAGGAATGCTCTCGTCTAGACTTCCCTCTTCCTCTCTCAGCTGGCCTCCTCTTTGCAGACCTCCAGATGGAGGATTAACAGTTCATTTCACTCATTGTCATGATGATGTGGTTAAAACACACAAACAACACAGTTGTAGTAGGACGCTCCGCTACAGGAGACGGCCGGTAACAGGAGCTTGGAGAAATAACTGAACATCGCAGGTTTTAAATACAAAGTGATCTGACGAGGGGAGGAAGTGCAGGTGGGCGGAGGAGGGAAAGGAACACTGGAGGTAAAACACAGCTCCTCACAGACTGACAGTTGTGTTGTTTACATCACATGTGTTGGGAGCACTGCTCAGCACTGCCCCCTGTCTGGTGTTATGATACCTGCACTCGAGAGAGAGCAGACAGAGCACATGATGATCATTAACTTTAGGCTCATCTGTAGTCAGCATGCTCTACAGCTCCAGATCATCTGATCTAATGTTACTGTTCACATTTCTCCACAGACTGAGCGCTATTTTACTTTTGTTTTCCACAGTTTGTGCTTAGTTTTTGCATTTTGCTTTGTCACTCTCTTTTAGAAAGTAGGAGTGACGTACGTACCTGACACCAGACATGTATTAAGGCAGATAGAACATGTTTACACAATCTAAACTACAGATAAGACACTTGATGCTGGAATTTCTACAGTTTTGCTTCGTGTAGTTTAAATAAACATTATGATTTACTCATTTACAAGCGTGTGTCTGTTGCTCAGATTCTATAAAACAGCTAAGCAAGTATTGTCTGACTAAAGGGACTCATTGTAATATTGTAGATGCAACAGAGACTTCTTTCTCCTTACCATGCAGAAGTCTGGACTAATAGAGAAAACTATTACAAAATCCAAGCAAGAGCAACTTGACTGCCTGATGAACAGAGAGTCTGAGGATGTGATGCCCTCTCAAGCGGTCTGATCAGCTGCTGCTCCCTGCAGCCACCGTTCAGAATAACTCAACAGGCTGAACTCTATTATTGGAAATGCCGCGAGCCTGTCCGGTTCATAACGTGAGCTTTTGTCTGAATGAAGACGAAACAGATTGTTTGATTCGTACGCCGCCTGCAGTGGAGCAGCGTGTGTGAGTTATTAACTACTCCACTGATCTGCACACTGCACTCAGGTAGTCCTTCCCTCAGCTGATGGTAGTGTGTGAGAAGGCTGAGCCGCAGGACATAAGAAGCAGTTACATTACATTTCTCTGTTTTCTGCCATTTTGTTTTAGAAGAATATTTCAGGGGAATAATCTGAACTAATAATGAAAATGCAGACGCAGCTGACGGTGATCGTCTCAGAGCTCTGAGCTAACGTCAAGCCTCAACCTTTAACATGCAACCAGCACACATCATGTTTCTCTCCATCATCTGGCTCCTGCACACACACATGTTATGCTCCTCTCTTTCTGCTCCAGCCTCTCACATCGATCTCACCCCTCCCGACACACACACACACACACACACACACACACACACACACACACACACACACACACACACACACACACTCGTCTGTCTGGAGCAGTGACAGCATTGTCTCCGGAAAGCACTGCATCTCTCCTGGAGGAGTGTGTGTGTGTGTGTGTGTGTGTGTGTGTGTGTTGGTGTAGAAAGTGTGTGCACAGAGTATGTCTGAGACGTAGGTGCTGTACTATAGGTGTGTGTGTGTGTGTGTGTGTGTGTGTGTGTGTGTGTGTGTGTGTCATCTGGTCTGCAGTATGTGCATGCTGCAAGGGTGTATGAACAGTTAACGGCACTCCCTGAAATAGCTTCCCCATTTTATGCAGAGGTGCAGAACTCCACTTAGGCACACACACACACACACACACACACACACACACACACACACACACACACACACACATAGAGCTTATTTTGTGGTTTGGGACCTGTGTGTGTGTGTGTGTGTGTGTGTGTGTGTGTGTGTGTGTGTGTGTGTGTGTGTGTGCACCTGTCACCGTTGAACAAACAACCCAAGCTTTCCTCCTCATTAGGCGTCTTCAGCACCTCCGCTAAGACGTACAGCTACCCTGCGGAGAGGCATACACACACTTGCACACACTCACATACTTATATACTTATTTGTGCACACACAGGTATAAGTGCTCACATGCTGACAGTGAAAAACAATTAGATACCTGCAGCACAGTGCTCATCATCACTTCTCCGTATACCTTCACGCCTCCTTCATCTACAACTTTTGTACTAAACACACACACACACACACACACACATTCAGACCAGTCTAGTTGGTTCATTTTTCACCCGAGCTGCCATTTAGGAGCTGCACCCCACAGACAAACCCATCGACTGCACAGTGCACAATAGATTTGCTCTCTGAGGCTGATACCAGGGATTTATTTACCCTGTTGGCGGCAGTTTGTCCTTTTCTTTAATGTCTTCTGCACATGAAGAGAAACTTTTCCCTCCTGAAAGAGAGAGAACACCTGTCTTGCTCTGTGATTTCAGAGTGCAGTTTCCTTCCTCACTTTCGGTGCTTATTTTTACTTTGAATATCAACAGACATAAGATCTGACTGTGTCTGTGTCTCAGTCTAACGGATGCAGCACATCGCAGGTACGGTGCATCTGATCTGCGCCGCACTACGGTTGAGCTCATAACCCACATTTCATAACCCACCTTTTTCCTAATTGGTCAGCAGGGTTATGTATTGTAGCACAGGTGCGGCTCTGGTCTTGATGCAATTACCATAAAGGTCACTGCATCTTTATGGCTGCCATAATTGACACATTTCTACAGTACAAGGCTCGCGTGGGCAGTGCTGTATTCATCCATAACTGCATTTTAGAGAGCGTTAGATCACACAATGCCACCTTTATTATCTGTTCACGCTGAAGCACACACAAACATAACTTGTTTCTGCGCTGTAGAGCCATGTAGCTCATTGTGTGTTGTTGTAGCATTAGTAAGTAGAGCATCGCGTGTTTTGGTTTAGTCGTAAGACTTCCAGAGGGGTTGTCTATGCTTGAAGGAGAGACACTTAGGGGGGCAATCATTCAGACTGCAGTCCTTCCACTAGAGGCACATTACTGTGCTTCCCCCCCTCGCAGCTCACATGCTGATCACACTGATGTCATGTTTGGCACTCAGTAGTAATAGCAGCTAATTGCCTATTTTCTGCATCCTTGATGTAAATCAGACACTGATTACAGCAGCAGGGGGATGTTCAGCGCTGGGAATCAGAATGAGCTCTACATGTAAAATGTTAGAATCTAAGTGGTGCAAGTTACATCATCTTCCATCTCTTGTGTCTCTTCTCGGCAGTGACAGAATTCAACAATGGCTTGGAGGCCAGTTCGGACTCTGACGACGAGGACAAGCTACACATTGTGGAGGAGGACAGCCTGCTGGAGACTGAGGTGCCCAGCGCTGACGGGACCAAACCGCAGGACGGCCACGACTATGCCACAACAGTATTACCCCACAACGGCTCTTTGAATGGAGGTGAGACAGAAACATGACACACCATGGAAGTTGGTAGTACACAGATCCTCCCAGCCGGTCTGCAGAGTGGACCGTGTTACACAGTTACAGCCAGTGATGTGCACAAAGGTGTCCATAAGGTTGGCATGTGTTATAACCTCCATCACTGTAAGTGAAGCTTAAAAAGCTCCATAAATAATGTGAGTCAGCCTGTGTATGCTAGTGCTCTCATCTTTATATGGTCATGCGGAGGCTCTTCTGTTTCAGTGAATACTTTAAAACAGGTGGTGAGATTATCCACGCAATGGCTGTCAAGTGGAACCAAATGAGAACAGAAGGTTATGTTCACTGTGGTGCTTGTGTCTTAACGTGAAGCAGTACTGCATCAGCTGAAGTGCATCTACAGTGCAAGTCTTTGCCTCTTACTTTAGTAATAAAAGTAACTTTAACCTTAATTGAATAATGTGACGGCGAGATGCCTGCAGGATAAACGCACGAGGCGTGTTCAGCTGATATCAAGATCGTTGAACTTCTTTGCTGCTGCTGTCTGAGTTCCTGTACGATGCAACCTTTTACACCCATGACAGAAAACAATCAAGCAGATTTAAAAGCAGAGCAGAGATTTGTACTGATATCTGGGTCAGCTGTCTGTGTGAACGCTTGCTTTCCTTCAGTATGGCAGCAGCATAAGAGGCACAGTGCTTCACACAGCACGCATTACAATGCAAATACAAGAGATGCTCGGGTGAGATTACTGCGCCAGATGAGAAGGGATGACAGGTGATCCAGTCAGAGCTTTAAAGCAGAGAAGTGAAGCTTATAGTAATGTATAGACAAGTCAAATGATCAGTATTGATGTTTTCATAACGCTATGTTTAGTGTTTCCTGTATTGTACAACCTGCAAGAGGTTTTTGTTGTTGTATCTTCTCTTAACCTGTGGAAACACCCTGTCAGGTGAAAGTTGTGAGAGAAGCGTTACTGATCGTTCTGTGAGACGCGTCCACAAACACTCCAATTCAGAGGGAGGCTGTGGCTCAGGAGGTGGAGTGGTCGTCCAGCGGTTGGAGGGTCAGTGGTTCGATCCCCAGTCCTGCAGTCAGCAGGTCAAAGTGTCCTTGTGATGCAGAATACACTGCCTCCAGGAGTCACGGAAACATCTGATTTGCCTAGAAAATGCATATTGTAAAGTCTGACACAGCTTACGACCAGGATTTGTGTCAGATCCATATTACAACGCTTTTCTTGGTGTATTATTTACCATTGATGATTTCCCCGTCCGTGTACATCCGCCCGCTCTCTTTGATCAGATTAGTTCAATCCTCGTCTCAGCCTGCTCGCTCACACAGCTAGATGTTGTGCGCTCATCTCCCCTCTGACTGTCTGTACAACACTGCAGCGTTAAGGCTAATCTTCTCTCCACACACACACACACACACACACACACACACTCACACAGGCATCCTTTGAATAGATTATCCCTCTGTCCGTCCTTCTCTGATAAAACAACATCATTACTTGTCATCTCCGTCCTCAGACTGGAGTCTCCGTTCAAACTGAATGACTCAGTCAGCGCCCGCTGTACTGTCAGGGCGCCAAGTCTGCAGAAATATTACATCACACAAATATAAGGCCTTAAAATGAGTATCAGGAGATGACACATACTCAGTAATGTTGTCTTGACTTTACCTCCTTTTCTTAAATGCATCTTATAACTCTGTTGCAACATCTTTTAATCATTCATTCAAATGACTCAGCTGATTATATTCCAATGTTTTGTTTTGTGCTTTTACAACATGCAAGGAGACACTCGACCTCCTGACCCCGTCGTACAGCTCATCTAATCAGGAGACAAATGATGTTTTGCACATTAACAAGTATTTCTCTATTGATCAACGATTCATTCCACCTGATGTGATTCCACCTGTGCAGCAGAGACGGGAATGAGCTCCCTCACTGCTGGGACGGTGCTGGGACTGTTTGCACTGCATGTCCACACAACACGTTTAGTCATGAAGGATCACGTCTGCTTTATTTAACTCATCTTATCGATCAGTTTCCTGCTTTCCTTCCTCTTATTCTACTCATTTGTAGTTTCACAAGTTCCACCAGCTGCAGACAGAAATAGTTTTTTGGGCGGTTCTGAGTCTTTGTTTAGTTGTTGTTTTTAAATTCACTTGCAGACATCTTTAGAAAGCTCCTTAAAACTCTTCAGCTCAAACCTCCATACGACCGTTTGCAGGATCAGCACTTACCCACACGAGCACACGTTCAATAACACGACACACCTTCGCACCAAGCAACAGAACTACCAGAACATTTAATAAGCAGAGGCAGAACCAACAGGCTGATTGGCTTCTCAATGCTTTTTTAATCCTCGACAGCTCAGCCTACGCAAGCATCTGCCTTCATCTCAACAGCAGTCAGTTACAGCCAAGCAGGAAACACTAAAACCATGGAGACGGCGAGAATGTGACACCGAGAGATATTGCTCTCAAGGCTTGTTTCATTGTTTCTGAATAAAGCCTTACATGGTGTGAGCGGTGCTCATGAGTGCTGCTCGCTCTCGCTCTCCTTTCTCCTCTGTGTACTTGCTGTTTTCTCTGCAGTCACTGGCCTCTTTTCATCTCTTTGTATTCTTCCAGCTTGCCGTCTTTGCCTTTGTTTCCCTATTTTCTTCTTCTTCTGCTCAGAATCCAAACACAGATATTGTATGAAAGCTTCTCCTCGGTGTTTGAAGTGATCGGTGGGGCTCCGGCTTTGGGTATTATTAGCCCTTAATTATGCACAGAGGGTTTGCTGAGCTTGTTGTTGTTCTTTAAACTTGACATTAGCGTCGCCTATTTGACTTTTTTGGACAAACTAACTTCTGTAACTTCTTCTCCACCGTCTCTTTGCTCCGGCAGGTTTACAGCGTGCTGACATTACTGTAGTGTGTACACAAAAGCATTTCTTTAAAGCAACATAAGAAACATTATTAGATAACACTATTTAAGGAATCCTTTAAGTCAGGTTCAGCCTCAAATATGAATTATGAGCAGGCTCCATATTTGTTTTCCTTTTTTAACAACTATTGTAATAATTGTTTGTTAAATAATAATACATTATGTAAACAGATGATGATATCTGGTGATGAGTGAGTGATTCAGTAGATGTTTATTAAAATACGAGCAGATTGAAGCAAAAGACGTTTTTTAATTTCACATTATTTTATTATTGTGCGTATTCTTCTCATCGTCCGTTCACCAGCTGTTCCTCCCTCTACATTCATCTCTGTAGGACTAAGATGTCTTTAGATCAGATTCGTCATTTCTTGAATCCTGAATGACTTATTTCTTCTGAACTTTATGAGCACATCTCTGGTAAACGCATAGATTTAAAGGGGCACTCCCGAGTTTATTGCTTGCAGCACTTTTGGTGCAGAATTGTGCAGCATGAGGAGAATGTGCAGCGTGCAGCAGACAGCAGTTCTAAATACTGTCTCCAACCCTTGAGCCTCACCATCAGGTGCTTCTCATGGGGATAGTGTAGGATAGTAATCTATGTAGTCCGGAGGGTTAAAGGCACTTCAGTAATTGAGTGGACCGTAATGTTGTTGACTCGAGTCATCACCTGTTGTTTTACAGCTGCAGTAGAAAGCAGCCTGCTGACTCCTTTAGAAAAACATTAACAAACCAGGAAGGAGAAACGTCTGCAGTGTGTGTGTGTGTGTGTGTGTGTGTGTGTGTGTGTGTGCAGCTCCGACGGTGGGAAGTCATGGAAAAGTCCTGAAATCGTGCAGCGCTGTCGGGCCTCGTTGGGAACCTCGTTGGATTGTGTGACTTTCACTCCTTTCTTCCCTCCCCGTGTGAGGCGAGAGGAGAACGCAGGTAGAGCAGCTGGTGTTGAATTGGTCCTCTGGTGAGAGATTAGTGTCCGCGACTCCCCCTGCAGTCTGGGCCGCACTGCAGCTCCAATCCATCCTGCCTTATAAATTCACCACGGACTCACAGTGACAGGTTCTGGCAAGGTATACGAGTGCAGTGTGTGTGTGTGTGTGTGTGTGTGTGTCTTTAGTGCTTGGGCTCGTGAGGAACCGTGTGTGAGCCTGTGAGTGTGCGCCACATGATTTCCTGTTTTCATTCCATTCTGATATCCAACATGTGTGTGTTGTGGGCTCCTGGACATCATTACTGCGCAGCTTTTTGTGAGGCATTAAGTGTAATTGTAGAGTGTGGTGGGAAAATATGCAAAAGGCGGGTATCAGCGAAGGGGGAGGGAAATGATGTAAAGGAGGGAGGTGAGGTGCAGACACAAAGAAAGGGAAGGGATTTAAAGAGAAGATGAAGGAGCGGAGCCCGACGGAGGCAGAAGTTACAAGAGAAGACGGAGAAAGGAAGAAGAGGGCAGAGGGAGGTAACAAGTGAGACTGCATCCGTAACTCAAACCCTTTAGTAACTGTACGTCCAGACTAATGTTCTTCAGCAAACAACAACACTGTTCATCACAGCTCAGATCTATAAAGCTGCAGCATTTAGTCCTTCGGTTATTATTATTGTTATTCTCTCCTGCTGTGTGTTGACACAGCTGAACTTATTATTAACTTGTTCTTATTCACACACGTTTGTGTTTCTGTTACCAGGTGAAACATATCTGCTGTGCTGCTGCACCGACAACAACAATCAATCCCTTTAATGATCTCTGTTATCCGACAGCATCAGCGTAGTGTAACGGCAGCTTAACGACGCCACCTGCAGCGTGTGATCAGACACATTGACGTTTAAAAGAGAATGTTTGTATAACTCGTCAGGAGGTTGTCCTCCTAGCGTTTTAGATTGATTCACTGTCAGAAAAGTATTTATTTTTAGGTGGGAAAATGCTTGTTCAGGCCAAAACAGAGAGAAGTTGTTTTACTACAGTTAGCTGGCTGAGCCTCAACACACCCTGTGTGTACAGACGGAGCTGCGAGTGTGACTGTACTCGAAGAACAGATGGCAGGGATGAGGAGAAAGATAGTTAAGAGGGAGGAAGAAGTTCTAAGAGAAAGATGGATGAGTAGAGACGCATGATGAAAGTTAGTTGAGCGCGTCTCTCACAGGGAGAAAGAGAGATTTGGAAAGCTTTTGGATGAGATCATGGGAAGCAGAGATCTGTGTGTTTCAAATGAGGCTTAACAGGGCTCGGCCTAGTCCCGCCTCTCCTTAATGAACACACACACACACACACACACACACAGCTGCACCTGTCCCTGAGAAGGCTCAGCAGGAAGAGGCCTTTAGCTCCGGTCCTCTGCTTGTTCTCCATGGTTTCACCTCACTACGTGCTCTTATCAACGTTACACACAGAAAGTGAGCAAGCGTCTCTGCAACAGATACGTTACTAACTGTTGCTGGAAAGATTAATACGTAACACAACACCAGATCTGTAACACGGCAACACTAATGTAAGAATAACACCATGCGGACTCTTGCCTCACTTGACTTTAAACCTGGAGCGATGGGATGTTGAATGAAAGATGCTCCCGTTGCATTATGGGAAATGTAGTACCAGTGTTTTTGGAACGTGACCCATAACAGAGAGTTACTTGTGCTGCTCTGATTTTGGTCCTTTATGTTTGTGTCTCTTGTGTGTAAGAAGTTGATATCAGAGTTGATCCTGTCCAGTTACACTGTAAACCTGTAAGTGTTAATACAGTGACGTACAACTTGAGTCAACTTGAGAATGCTTCACAGTCTTTAGTCACTTCCAGCTGCAGTACATTTTCGAAACGTACTGTTGTTTTCATCCCTTGCTTGTATCAATGATTAAAAGAAAGCCCTTATACATCTTCTCCTAGTCGATTCAACATATTGATTGTACAAATGGTAAATGAAATAAAAGCCTGTCCTCTCTTTCTGCTCTATAAACATCCAGGCAAGTAATAACAGCAAATCACAGCCTTTGTGTCAAACTTGTTTACATCCTCTGCAGCTTCATATGAGTTTATGATGCATCCAAGTTCATTTGAATAGAGTTTGCTTTAATGACAGACTGTCGGTGTCAGACCGCAGTTTCCTCTGAAGCTGAATTAAGTCCAGCCGTCTAATTATCCCTCGTAAGGCTCATTGTAGTTACAGGGAAACACACGCTCGCTCTGCACAGCCAATCAGCTGCTCTGAACTCTGACGTCATCAGCACGTCATGACTTCAGCTGATCAGAAAAGCAAGTTACACATTAAAGATGCTTTTATTCCTGAAATGCTCATCAGCAGGAAGGACGACGATCTGCCGCAGGTCATGGCTTTCTGCTCAGGACATGTGTGGCTTTTTAAACCTTTGGTTTTGTACAGAAATGGGGGTTGAGAAGTCACGACCGCTGAATGATTGGAGTGGTTATAAGTGAGGCTCCGTTTTGCACGAGTTCTGGCCTCAGCTGTAGGTGTGAAGAGTGTCAAACACTCCTCTCTTTACCCCACCCATAGTCTTTCTATTTAACTGAGCTCTGTACATCTTTCAGATAATCAGGACATGTACCTTAAAAAAGGTTTTCCAAAGCCTTGTGTGTTATTGTGTGAAGGGAAAAGTTTGCTCTCCAGGCTTTGGTTTCAGAAAAGTGTTTGAACAGAGGAACATGCTCATCACAGGAACTATTCAGCGGCCTGAGACGCTCTCTAGTGGCGGTGCTGCTCAACAACATCACAGCTGCTGGTTCAGTCAACAGAGAGCTTAGGAAATATCTGCAGTCTGTAAACCTGCTGTATTAAAACCTTGTTTGTGTGTGTTTGTAGTGAAGGAGGAGTATGTGTCAGAAGAGGAAGAGGAAGAGGAGGATGAGAAGGACACTCTAGTGGATGAGATTCTCCATCAGGGAGACACAGCCGTCATCTACCCTGAAGCCCCTGATGATGAGCAGAGTCCTGCAGAGACCGGAGGCGCTGACGAAAACGGTAACACTTACACACGTACACACCACTGCTCAATCATCCAGCGTCTGTGAATATTCCTTTAGTTTTTTTAAATACATGCACGCCTTCATTTCTAGTTACTGCTGCACTCTGAACTATACCAGTCAGCCACTACAACCAGAAAACACAGTTACACAGTCACACATGTTCAGCATATCTTTATCTACTTAGCTATTATATCCAGCTACAATGTCCAACTTCAAAGTACATTAAAGTCCAGATCCTCAACTCCACCTCTAGTATCAGGTGCTCCGTTAGCAGCGGTTGAAGGCTAAGGTCGAGGCAACACAGCTGGCCAATCACAGCGTGAATTAGCCGTCGAAAGACGTTGCAAAGTTGTGTGAGGAGGATGAAAGATGGCAGAATTCAAGCATCCCTCATGTCTCTTGTCACAGGCACACCAGATTCCTTCTCCCAGTTGCACACTTGCCCTTACTGCTCCCGGGGCTACAAGCGCAACGCGTCGCTGAAGGAGCACATCAAGTATCGCCACGAGACCAGCGAGGACAACTACAGCTGCTCGCACTGCAGCTACACCTTCACCTACCGCTCACAGCTGGAGAGGCACATGAGCCACCACAGGGGCACCAGGGAGCAGGTAACATCAGCGCCTGAAGGCACCGCCTGTCAGAGCTCTTACTCTGCTCATGTGAGCAGCATTGAACGTCTTATATCATGGCTCGTTTCTTTCACTACAGAGCACTATTGTATCTGCTTCACTGGATGTATGGACCTCTCGTTTGGAGGGAATTCATTTCCTGTTTCCATCCTGCCCGTTTCTTTTGATTACAGTTTGCTGTGTTCAAACGGAAATTGGCTGGTTTTATTTTGGCCTTTTTTGCTTTAATTGTATTTTGGTTTTGTGCGTGTTGGTCACCTGACAAATTCAAGGTGTTGTATTCTCTCATGCACTGGGATTTATTGCTCAATCAAAATGTACATGCAGCTTTGCAATCTGCAAATCACGCCATGAACTAAAACGTCTACAAAGACGAGCCAATGCTGCTTTTAAACCTTTGACCTTCAGTAAAACTGAAGAAACTGTCAAGCAGGTCAAAGCTGTTACTCTTTAACGTTTGATGGTCACATATATTATGCTGCAGCTTCTCATCCTCGTCGGCTATTTTTATTTTTTGTCTCAGCGTCACGTTTCCCAGTCGACAGGTGGATCAGGAGGAACAGGTGGAACCCGCAAGTTCAAGTGTACCGAATGTTCCAAGGCCTTCAAGTACAAACACCACCTGAAGGAGCACCTGCGCATTCACAGCGGTGAGCTGCCACTCCCGCTCATTAGCACAATCTGTCATCACTGTGTTTGTAGTTTATTGATGTTATTATCAAGTGTACACTCTCATCACCAGCAGTTCATTATGTCATTAAGTTAGTCATCTCTCTCTGGGATGCTATGTTGCATTAGATATTAAATAGTTAGTATAAATATATTAGTATAATGTAATAATATAAAAAATATATGAATAAATACAAAAAATATTTTGTATTAAATTGCTCTTTCAATATAAATAAATGAGGCGCTATAACAATGATACAAAATAAAATGGCTATTTAGGTTATAGTATTATTTGAGACCCTTATTTTGAGAAATATGATATAATTCTACCAAAACAAGTATGTATAATTGGGCAAATATTGATTAAAATCTAAAACAATCTGAACAAAGAAGTGAACAAAATAGCAAATCCAGACTTGTGCCAGCTTTTGGTGCTTGTTGATACACATTTCAGTCAGTACCAAACAATTACTGAGGTTCCACACCCAGCTCTCCTGACAACACAACTGTACAAAGAGAAAAGTGGCACACAACATTTAAAAGTCATTTAAATAATCAACCTCATTTAAGATGTAATAGGGTTAGGGTTAGGGTTAGGGTTAGGGTTGTTCTTGTTTTTGACATTCTTCCGTGTGCCCCTCTTAGGTGAGAAGCCGTATGAATGCTCAAACTGCAAGAAGCGATTCTCCCACTCAGGCTCCTACAGCTCCCATATCAGCAGTAAGAAGTGTGTGGGTGCTGTCCCCCCAAATGGCTTTGCCCGAACATCGATCAAATCCCCCCCACCCACCACTCAGGCAACACCGGTCGTAATTGCTCCGGCCCGCATGATTCTTAAAGAGAAGACTGAAAGCAAACCCCTCCAGGAGCAGCTCCCCGTCACCCAGATCAAATCTGAACCTGTGGAATACGAGTGCAAGCCTGTGGTGGCGGCACCGGCAACTTCAGCTGCTACCAACGGAGGGACGGCACAGCCAGCTGTGCTTTCAGCCACAACCCTGCCTCAGGGTATGACTATGGTTGTACCCACAGTCGGGCTCATGTCGCCCATCAGCATCAATCTGAGCGACTTGCAGAATGTGCTCAAGGTAGCGATGGACGGAAATGTGCTCAGGCAGGTGCTGGGTACAGCTAATGGCGTGGTGACGCAGGGGAAGCAGGGAATTGTAGTCCAGCAGCCCCAGCAGCAGATCATCAGCCTGCCTGCCTTCGTGGATCACGATGGCACCACAAAGATCATCATCAACTACAGCATAAGTCCTGCAGCCGCCACCACTGCCACTACCCAGCCTGCACTGCTTGTTGCCAAAACCAATCCTGCTCCCCTTCCAACTGTCACCACTGCTGCAGCCCCCACCCCCACCAAGACAGATAGGCCCTCAACCCCAGAGGTGACCGACCTCTCCATTGTAAAGGCAGAGCCAGAATCAGTGGCCATCACAGACATGGAGACAGAGGCAGTCAAACAGAGAGAAATGACTTCAGACGTCCGAACAGCTCAGATGCCAAAAGTCAACAGCACCAGTACATGTTTACTATGTGATGACTGTCCCGACAACCTGGAGGCGTTACACCTCCTACAGCACCGGAAAGCAGCCAATGGGGAGGCCGTTGACTCCGCGGCTTTGGACCCCTCATTCGCTGCTCTGCTAAGCGAGGCCGGTGTGACGCTGGAGGAGCCACCTGTGGACGATCTCCTCTCACTCCTCAAGACTTACTTTTCCTCCAATGCCAACCCAAGTGAGAAGGAGCTGACAAAGATCTCAGAGTCTGTCAGTATTCCTGTGGATGTGGTCAGAAAGTGGTTTGCAAAGATGAACTCTGGGACAGTTGTGGGTAAATACCACAATCTAGCTACAGCGGTTTCCATGAAGACTGAAACCAGCTCAGAGGATGCCTCGAATCAGAATGGAGACGCAGAGGAAGACAGCTCCCAACAAAAAGCCTCATCGCAATCTGGCAGCGCTTCTCCGTCAGACTCTTCACCACTAAGCCTCAACACCGGGGACCTCATCATCATCAAGAGCGAGCCAGAAGACCCAGACGCCCCGGACTCCCAGGCCGAGCCGCTTGACCTTTCCCTTCCCAAACATATCGCAGGAACATTGGAAACGACTACGCCTCCCGCCAAGCTGCAGGAACAGCCCCTAAACCTGACCTGCCTGAGAAAGGAGCAGCTGGAGGGTCGAACCATCTACGTCACCACACCTCAGAGCGGAAGACATGTCAACATCGCCAGCATTGTCACTGCCGCACAGCTGCCCACGTTAGTGGCCATCGCTGGTCAGGGCACGTTGGGCTGTCTTAGTGCCATCAACACCACGACGAAACGCACCATCCTCATCCCGCAACTCACCTACACCTACGCCACTACAGCCGGCAGCGCCACCGGAGCAAAGACTGTCGTACTGAACGGCCATAAGGTTGGTAGTGTTAAACATTATGTTTACCAAACAGTATTTCCTCTTCGAGGACTTTAACTTGATTTAAAGCTCTTCTATCTGTTCTACTACTACTCTGACCACAGATCAGCTCCACTGCAGCACTTGAAGTATATTTTCAAGCACAACTCCATCAAAGGGAGACATTAATATTCACAGTCCATTTAGATTCAAACAGGAAGCACTGAGACCATTTTCATGGCATTAAATAATTTGTCCACACTGACTAATGTAATTTTCTTCCATTTGCAGCAGGAGAAGAGGCTGGACAGCAGCTCCGACGGCGTCTCCACAGTGGAAGAGCAGAACGACTCAGATTCAGCCGCACTGATAAAGAAGCGACGGCTGGAAAATGGTGTCTACCCGTGTGACCTTTGCTCCAAAGTCTTCCAGAAGGGCAGCTCCCTGCTCAGGCACAAATATGAACACACAGGTATGCCTTACAATTAAAAGTTGGCTCACACATAGGAACACATTTACTACTTATAATTGAGTATATGTCCAGATTCTGAGAGCAGGTAGAAGCATTGGGTCCAATTGTAGATGACCGATGACAAAGCAGCAGGATGAACTCTATGATTTATTACAGAAAGCTCACAGGCTTAGAGTCTTGAAGGCAAGCAGATAATAGCAGGAAACAGAGAAACAGACAGCAAGTCCAAACAAAAGAGGAAGACGAACCGACTGGAGTCAGGCGGCTGGGAGACAGGCAGGTGAGCCAGTGGAACCAAGAAAACCGGAGATTGCTGGAGCACAGCCACAGAAGACTGCAGCTCAGGAACCGCTGGCTGCTGCGGCTCGGGGAGTGATGACTGCTGCAGTACAGGTGATACCTCTGGGAGACTTGTCAGGCGAGTAACCAGGAAAGGGGACAGCTCAAAGTCCTCAGGGTCAGGATCTGCCAGAAGGCAAGCCGAACAGGCAACAGGCTCAGGAACCCAAGGTGAATTGTCCAGAGTTGAGACGGGCTGCTGGCTGACCGGGTTAAAGGCTGGTGTATAGCAGGCTGGAAGCTAGCAGACAGGGGTATACACTGGGGGCTAGCAGGCTGGCTAATGGGGGACAGGTGAAGCTAATCAGGGCGGGGCAGATGCCAAAAACAAACAAAGTGTGAAGGTGAAGTGATCTGAAACGAGAGGAGGCAAGTGGCCAGAGATCTGAAGAGTAGAGCAGGGAACCTCAGGGGGAAGGCCTTGGTGCTGGACAGGCCAAAGTAGGGAACCTGAGGCTGACGAAGTAGGAGCAGGGCAGAACTTCTCAGTAGGACGACCAGACGATAGGGCGATCTGCAGGGTGACCAGGGTGCTGGAAGACCTCTGCACGACGATCAGAAGGTCTGCGACATAGGCAGTTTGCTGTGGGGGTCGGCGACGTAGGCAGGACCCATCTGGAACATGGAGACGGGATCCCCTCTGCAATACAGCCATGGAGACCGCACCGCTCTTGAGGGACGACCCGGGGACTCGAGGTCAGAAGACTGCTGCAGCTCAGGAAACAGTAGTTACCGAAGCTCGGGAACTGGTGATTACTGCAGTACAGGAAATACCGTTGGGAAATAGCCAGGCCAGGGTGAGGATATGACATGAGGCTAGCAAACTGGGAAGCAGACTGGAGGCGAGCAGACGGCAGGCTGAGGAGCTCAAAGCGAATTGTCCGGAGTTGAGGCTGGTTGCTGGCCGGGGTGAAGGCTGGTGTACAGCAGGTTGGAAGCTAGCAGACAGGGGTATTTGAATGGGTATTTTTCCTTTTTAGCCGAAAGGTAGCTTTAGTTTCCAAGGCCGTGACTTTACATGTGACATCATCGCTCATTAAACGGTATACATAGTGTCATTATAGCTTTTATGGGACAGCTGGCCTGTAAACAGCTCAGAGTTGGAATCAGTTTTTATCAACGAGACCCTTGAGGTGAATTAACTGGATATTTTCCCTGAAGCTCCAACTATCACGTTGAAATGTGTTAGCAGTTATCTGTGCACGACTGTGCACGACTGTGCACGACTGTGCACGTGTGTGTGTTGGTTCAGCCATGACATCATCCACATAAACACACATTCACAGGCTCCGTCTTACATGCATAGCTAATGCAGCAGTTTTGTTAATGAAACTAGATGCCACTTCAACTAATCAATTCATCAAATAATTAGCTTTGAAAACGTGAGAGGAACAGAAAGAGACTGGAGGAAAGTCTGAAGCACAATCTTAACCTGTTAATCATCTCACGACAACCTCTCGTTTATGTTATGACATCCCTAGATTAGGAACCTTAAAGGATAATAAGACATAAATCACTTTAAGACATTTAATGAACACTTTACTGGAACTTCACTTGAGTATTTTGAATATTATTGATGATATCTTTCCTCCACTGCAATTATCCAGTTGCAGTTTTTACTCTACTACTATAACCAGAATGTTTCAGCTGAGTTAGTGTTACTTAATCTGACTCTTTGTTCTCTCCTCTGCAGGAAAACGGCCCCATGAGTGCAACATCTGCAAGAAGGCCTTCAAACACAAACACCATCTGATCGAACACTCGAGGCTGCACTCCGGTGAGAAACCCTATCAGTGTGATAAGTGCGGGAAGCGTTTCTCTCACTCTGGCTCGTACTCCCAGCACATGAACCACCGCTACTCCTACTGCAAGAAGGACGGGCCAAACTCCGGCTCCGGTTCAGAGCCACGCACGGTTCAGTCGGAGCTCGGCAGCCCCGGCGCCGGAGTGCAATCGGACAGTCGGACCACGACCCCGCCCTCCCAACTGGACTCAGACGAGAGGGAGAGCGAGGAAGAGGAGGACGAGGACGATGAGGCCATGTGCATGGATGACATCCGGGTCGTGCAGGTGGACGATGGCGACTGCGAGATCTACGAGGGTAACTTTGAGGACGACGACGAGGAGGGAGAGGAGATTGTGGAGGAAGACACGACGGGAGAGGAAGAGGCCGAAGAAGAGAAGGTGGACGAGGAGCCCGTTTGTGATGTGATGGAGATCGAGGTCGGGGACCATCACATGGAGGGCGAAGAGATGGAGGAAACGACTGAAGAAAAGGAGGAAGCGGCGAGCGTGGATACGGAGGAAAGTGCAGACTGTGAAGCAAATACGGACAAAAGCATCAGGGAGGGGACAGACAGCCCAGAACCCGCAGCCCAAGTGGGGACAGACAGCCCAGAACCCGCAGCCCAAGTGGGGACAGACGGCCCGAATGCCTCGCTTACCGAAGCCGAGTAAATTAAGACAAAACCGCAGAAAAATCAACAAAGTCACGGCGGTTGCCTGATCTTAACGGTCCACTACTGTGTACAAAAACCCAGGTGTGCCTGAACTTGAAAAAAGAAAAAAGAAAACAGTGACTTTTTTTCTTGTGGAAATGAAATATCAGTGTTAAAAGTTGTTTATAGAAGTACAGATTTTAAAGCAGAACTCACCCGTCAACTTGTTAGACTTGTTACTGAGACATCCCAGGTTGTTTTATTGTCTGTCTGTTTGTTTGTTTCAGTTGGTCAGTGTTACTAATCTTGTTTTTGTTTGAAAACATTTTAACCTGTAAAGATGAGAAGATTTCTATACCTTTTTATTGCCAATGAAGTTTCCTAAAATCAGTATTTTATTGAGTTCTACGAACAAAAACCTCTGCACTACAGTATTCCTGGTTTACCTACGGATACATGCCTCATGCATCGTATGCCCTTCAGTGTTATATACGTACACTAGCTAGCGGGATGTTGCTTGTGTTAGTGTTAGTCTTTGCTAGCTAGTTTTACTTTTGTTTTCAGTTGACTGTTAGCCTTAAGGAAAACAAAGTATTCTTGGGGAGGGTTGTGGGCGGGATGGGGAGTCCGGGATGAGAAGGTGGCCTCCGTATGCCATAACCAAATTTGTCCTATCAGGGAAGGTGGAGTCACAAACTTAAAGCCAGCATCCGGCGCTTATGTTTCGCAAACCCGGCGTAGCCCGCGTGGGTGGAGTCTCCAGGTGGCAGACTCCACCACGCCCGGCTCAGCCGTGGTTCCAAAAACACATGCGCCCATTCTTACCAAGCTTCTCCTTACTTTGGTTGACTTTAGTTCTGAGTCAGTGTTTCAGTGTTATTAGCTTATATATGAAGTCATACTGTACGTGAAGGAACAGGGCTGTTCCCTGCTCCACCCCGATGCCTCCAGCCTTATGCAAGACCTGTGTGCTGTTAAAAGTGCCATTGAACAGTGTTATCATTTCTTCTTCACACATGTAGCCAGTATTATGTCCCTCTGTTACCTACACGAGACCCGTATTGACTAATGTTTGTCGACTTGCACAGAACAGCTCGTTTGTCACACTTACTGAAAGATACTCCCTGTGAAATTAATCGGAATACTTACGAGGCCTTTAAAAGTATTTTGGAACTTGCGTGAAAGCTTGGAAACAGTATTAGGGCTTAAGCTAAGTTTAACCGACTTGCTTCTTTAATTCATTCATTAATTGTTTAGTCTATGAAATGACTGAAAATAGTGAAACTAGCCTGTTATCACTTCCCGAGAGCCCGAGATGCCGTCTTTAGATGTCTTGTTTTGGCCGTACAGCAATCTTAAAGTCAAACAAATTAACTTTACTGTTAAAGTTATATAAGAGAAAAAGCAGCAAATCATCACATAGGAAAAGATGGAAACTGAAAATGTTTGGAATTCTTTTGCTTACAAAAAGCATCCAAATAATTTTTACAAATATTTTAAAATTGTAGTTTAGAAGTCAAAGTTTGGAAATATGTAATAACCATTGAGAAATACAGTCCAGACTGAGCCTACCTGTGGATATTAAATGCCTTGTCATCTTGATATAATCAGTTTCTGACGGATGTTAAAAGTGTTTACATAAGTGCTTAAAGACAGATTGAAATATTCTAAAACATGCAGGGGATGTAACTTCACACTCGGCTCCACCTGGTTGGCTCTGGAACAAGATCAATTTGAACTAAAATGAAGACAGAAGGATTTTAAATTCAGCCAAACGTCTGCAGTTGTTTTCAGATATTATGATATTGAAAAGAAGGAGAAGGAGCGTGAAGCTGTCCCGCACTTCAGGTGACAAACGTTAGTGAATGTGGTCTGTCAAAGTGTTTTCAGTTGGTTTTACCAAACAGTGTTTATATTATAAGTCTGTTTTAATTTGGTGTTTTTTATGTGTGTCCTCTGTTTGTTTGTTTTCAACAATGGCAGTATTAGAACCCTTTTCACAGATTAAAAGATTAAATGTACCTGTTTAGTTTTTAGAAGACTTTTTTATATTTATGTGTCTTATTTTTATATTTTCTTTCATGGTTATTTATTACACATTGTAGTGTACATTACTGTAGTTTGAATTGATACAATAATATATTTTAGTATGAAAAATAATCTCAAGACAAACAAAAAAGCCCAAAATGTGGTTCTGGGAGCTGAAGTTTGTTTTAACAAAAAAAAAAAAAAAAAGATAACATGTATTCTGTAAACATGATTTCTGTTTTAAGCTAAAAAAAAAAAAGAAGAAGAAGAAAAAAGAACAGGAATGAAATGAGAAATAGAAACTGTTACATGTGCATCCGCTCTTCGCGTCGTTATGAAGCTACTGAATTCTACAACTCTGTGATTTTAAAAGCATGAGTCGTTACCGTTTTAATGAAGGATCTTGTTATGAAGCCTCCCTTTTTATTTCGAAGCCAAATTTAGATCGTCCCGCCATCTTGTTTTCTGTTCTGTGCCAACTTGTTTCATTGTACTGACAAAGGCTGCATATCGTTTGTTATGTCCTCACCCTTTGTAAATCCACTGTCTTTTTGTATTGTTTTTATTTTAGTTTTGCTCCATTTTTATGACTCCCCATCACAATAAAATGTATGACCGCTTTCCTGAGTTACTTGTTTTACCTCTCAGCTTCCTACTTTGTCAGTCTACCAAGATAACATAAAAGTATTACAGTATAAACAGCTGCAATGTTTTATGTAAGGATAGAAGAACATGGTTGACATCTGATAACTAGCATTTACTCATCCTTGACATGAATTACTCTTGACTTACTTACTTACAGCATCAAACAGGGATTTGACCTTAAAACCGCTTGATTTTAATATGAGGTTATACAATATGAATAATATATTGTAAATATAAAACTTAAATACAATTTGCATAGGATTAATAAAATCAATATTAGATTATGTAGCGTGATGGCTACTGACACAAAGTACCAGCCATCAGAAATTACGAGTAAGAATTGGAGAAATGTGGAAGACTTAAGGAGAATCTTTATCTTTAAATTAGTGGTTTAATTTAAAAGGACATACAATGAGAAAAGAAAATCCGGTGTCCGGAAATTGCGGTGTCATAGCAGCAACAGCAATGACGATGAAACACAGGAAAGGACAGGATGCTAAGAATACAAAACATAAGTGTAAATAAAAATAACAATAAGGGTAAAGTAAAACACTAAGTAGCTGGCCCTAGATGTCTGGATATCCGAAAGTGAATGAGTGAACATTATATACTGTCAGATACTGACAGATGATTAGCAATAAATATAAAATAATATGCACATTTATTAATACAATATATTAAAAGGCATTAATGTATGACAATGGTTCACATATTTCTTTTCAGACTTTTCTCCCCACATAGATATAATAGTTTCTAAGGATCAGGGAGATGGATAAACTCCTATTATGTATTTTTAAGACCTTTAAATCTTTATATATCTCACAGTATAGGGTCAAACTCTCATGACAAAGTGAACACAGACTGGCCTCCAACGGTTCAGCCAATCAGAGGCAGAAGAAAAAAGATATCGTTATCGGATTGGCTATGAGCGATCGACGACTCAGCGATAACCGGAAGTAAACAAGTTTAGAGCAGCGGCTACAGGAGCAACAGCAAGTTAGCGGCCGAGCGTAACATAGCGTAACAGTACGCGACTAAGCCCAGGACTGCTTAGCTGTACAGATGTTAATTTGTTTTAACGTTATTCACTGAACTTCATTGTTGTCGTTTTTTGTAGTTTACATATTGCACAAAGACAGTCTGCCTTCAGTGGGTCTCTTCTGTGGAGTCACTTCCGGTGCAGACTCAAAGACAGGAAATGCAAGCAAAAACCACACAATAAAATCGTTACGCTTCCGGTGAAAGAAAATCGTCATTGATTATTATTTAATTAATTAAAAGTAAAGTGGGTATCTATGCCAGTGTACATATATGATTACAACATACATCGATTTAATAATTAACCTCAGCCATTGTTAGTTTATTGGTTTGATTGTGTTTTTCATTAGGATTACAGGATTAAATGTTCTTAAAGTACACTAATTTAGTTCTGTGTTCTTCATGGTCACAAAAGTGAATTAAATAGTGTTTCATTAACAAATAAATAAAGCAAAAAACACACAAATTATCAATTATGTTGCCCTTTATTCAGCAAACACAGCCTATCACAATGGTAGTGCACTACTACTTGTACTCAAAGTCGTACACAGTACGCCAAATAACCTTGGCTATCAGTAAGTTCTTCATTAAAGTCCTCCACGTCATCAGTGTTGTTTAAATACAACTTTGAATGGCTCCAAGATTGATTCCCTCATGTTCATCCAGGCCCTCAGTTGTTTCCTCAACTGGCTTTCTATACAGCTGTGCAGCTGTTATTCAATATAAATACTGATAGCCATGTTAATGCTCCTACACTGTGCCACATACACATTACTCATTATTCAATGAGACTACCCTATTCAATAAAGGTTATACGTTTTGTGCAAAAGGGTCTATTATGCACGGACATAAAAATACATAAAGTGCAATCAGGTTTGTTTTCCTGAACACAAAACTTAAAACTGACTAAATCTGAGGAAGAGATTTGACACTGAGGGGATAATTCACTGAAGTTTTTGCGCTGCTAAACCTGTGCAAATAAGAAAAAAACAAACTAATTCTCAAATCTCCTCAAATTCACCCCTAACTGTGCTGCCAAGCAAATAGTGTGTCGGTGCTCCTGAGCTATTTGCTCTAATTTGCATTTGGTGTTATGTATACTGTACATGAATTCATGGAGCTATCGGCGGCCGCAATCCATGCTTTGTGAATTCACCCCTGAATATTGTTGATTTGTATCTAAAGCAATATAAAGACGCTAGAAGACAGCACACATTCAGCAGAAGTCCGCGGACCGATGAGATCACAAAGCAATCAGTGTTTTCTCTGAGCCACCTGAAAATATATTTCTCTAATGTAGGTTTTAGATCCATGAGGATAAAGAGGTACTTTCTTCTTTTGTCTGTAACCCTTCAGGTGATTAGAAAGAGTGGAAATAGCTTTTTAATGGGAGAAAACTCTCCTGATGTCCAGGTAATGACATATAATCTTATGATGCACTTTTACACAAGACAAACTACTGCTGCACAACAAAAGCAGAAATGTGAACTAGTGGATTAAGTGTAAATGGACGGAGGATGGGAAAGCAGCCTTTAGAAAGACTCATGTTTTGAAATGAAGGATCCACATTAACTTTGTGCCCTTAAGA
This sequence comes from Cottoperca gobio, assembly GCF_900634415.1. Taxonomy (NCBI): domain Eukaryota; kingdom Metazoa; phylum Chordata; class Actinopteri; order Perciformes; family Bovichtidae; genus Cottoperca; species Cottoperca gobio. The sequence continues at coordinate 3,731,867 of NC_041371.1, read as the reverse complement.
ATTTTTTTTAATTTCAAATTATGCTTTGGTTTGAATAGGAAACTTCTTGACCACCAAATAAAGATTTTACAATAAACACATCTAAGCCTTAAACAGTACAGTACGCTTCCATTGAATTAGTGATGAATCTGTTCCTGCAAAGATGTTCAGAGTCGTTCACCTTCAGCAACAACAACATATTCAGCTCATCTACAAACACAAGGCGTCTGCTGGAGCGAAACAAAGCAAACAACGTCAGAGCTGTAATAACGGGCAGTAATTAAAGCTCATTTCACGCCAATGCAGTTTGTGAAGCTGCACGCGCGGAGCTATTCGTCAAAATTAGTTGGGATGCGTAGACACATATCACACCTGTCACAGCAAGACTGATGGAGACGAAGGCTGTGCAGCTGAAGATGAGGGTAATGGACAGGAAAGACACAACTCCTTCATCTTTGGAGAGTGCTGTGAGGAACCATATTTTATGGTTTTGGCTTTTTTGTTTATATAGCAGTTCAATCTTTAGTATCTACGGACATCTATGTATTTCTTGGTGCTCCAGAATTAGCTCAATATGTCATCACTGTACTTTGTGATGTTTCAAGATGAAAACTGCCTCAGTTAAACTCTCATGTGTTAGTTTCACATTTCTCGCTTAGCTTTGTACAATACCCTGAAAATAATACAATAAAATATGTTGTTCATAAAAAATAAAAATAAACTTTATTTATGATACAAACCTTCAGTTCAAACATCCCATCAGTAAAGTAAGTTATGACTCTTGTTCAATGATTTCATTTACAGATTCACTTCCTCCACACAATCAAAGTATATGACCAGAAGCTATGTAAAAATATCTCATAATTACAGTTTTATAATACCTTAGTGCCTCATTTGTACGCCAATTTGGACAACAGCAACAACAAACAAATATAAATATAGATATCTTTACAAAAGGTGATGAGAACAAAAATATCTACAATTAAAATAAAAAAAGCACTAGGACTTTCTTTAAGGAAAGCAGAGGAAGAGAAACAACAACATACAAATACATCAGTACATATATTCAACAATAATTTAGAGCAAAGAGAGGTTCAGGAAAACACCATAATGAGCAGTGATAGCCTCCAAAACTCAAGACATTTACAACTAATGAGAAGATGTTAAAGCACCACCCATACAGTTTGATTGA
>NC_041371.1:3675696-3725696 GCF_900634415.1 Cottoperca gobio | reverse complement strand
TTACATTTTGGACCTTCTCAGAAATTGTTTCTGGTGTTTGTGTCTTATCGCTGCTGTAACTCTTGCAAAAGATATATTGATCTCAATGAGACGACCTTATTAAATAAAAGTTCTATTTTTTTGAGCAAAAGCGTGTATTCTGCTCGGACGTGGAAATAACATAAAGTGCAATCAGGTTTGTTTTGTATCTCAAGATGAAGAATGTCCCACCAGGTGGCGCTAGAAGACCGCCCAACACACCTGCAGACTCTTCAGACCACAAGGTGTTAAGACAGCAGAACTCTGCACTAATCATTCCTAAATGATCGAGTTATGAGCCATGATTATTAATTTGTCCTCTTGAGTGCTGAGGAGAATTTGGAGCTCTGTCCAAATATAAATCCATGAAGTCTGATCATCTTTTTTTTCCTCCCTTGGGAAAATGACAGATTATCTGCATGGCTGCTTTCAGTGTGTAACGTTATTACATGCAATTAGAGGAGAAATCAATGATGGGATAGTGACAGGTGAGGAGATGACAAAGCAATCTGTTCAGAGCCACCTGAAAATATTCTTTACTTTTTTATTTGTCTGTAATAAATGTCCAGGTAATGACCATGTACAATTTTGTCGTGAGTGGTTTCAGTAATTTAGTTGAAATGAATTCCCATGATGCACCTGATGGTGTTCTGTTTGCTGTGCACCCTCTGCTGTGTGTGCGTTGTGAGGGAAGTAAACAAGACACAAACACAACAGGTGACTTAACATGAACAGACATAACAAACACCTCACCTACAAAGCCCTTCACAAACTCGCCCCCACCTACCTAAGTGACCTCCTTGAGGAGTATACCCCCTCCCGCTCATCCTCAGCTGGTCTACTGACGATCCCCACATCACGCCTCATCACCAGGGGGGCCTTCAGCTGCACTGCTCCCAAGCTCTGGAACTCCGTCCCTCCACACATCCGACAGTCCGAAACTGTTACAGCATTCAAGTCCCAACTCAAAACTCCCCTGTTCGAACTGGCCTACTCTCTGTAGTATCAATCATCCTGTACCCCCCCCCCCCCCCCCCCTTTTCTCTTTATTGCTTTCTTCCTGTGCCTCCACCACATCTCTGGTATTGTTTGTCTGCTCTCCAACGTCCTGCTGTTTTTATCTCTTGTATTTTGTACGGTGACCTTGGGTGTCTTGAAAGACGCCTCCAAATAAAATGTATTATTATTATTATTATTATTATTCCATCACATTGGCGCCTCAATTTTAGTAGGAAAGTAAAAACATCCACTTGTTTGGACAGAGGGCTTCAATGATACATTTTAAATGCATCAACCTTTTATTAAAGTAGCTGGTGGAGAAATGCATTTTAAAGTGTGTGTGCTGATTACGAGCAGTAGGAGACATTAAAAACACCTGCAGTGACATCACAAACATTAATGTCATGAGCTGATATTCGTTCTGTTTAATCTCATGTCACACTGGAAACATTTCTTCCCGATAAAGACATTAATGACATCAATTGAAGTGTTTTTAAATCTTATTAATACTGAAATGCTTTCTACTGGTTCTACATCGCACTCCTTCCTCACTCATTCAGGACGAAGACAAAAACACTTTGAGTTTAGTGACTTCTTCACGTCATTGCGATCTGGTTCCGCTCCGAAACACGTCTCGTTAACCGATCTGTCCGTAGCTACACCCTCTAAACACTCGTCGTCAACTCACAGGTGTTTTCACTTATGTTGCCAGGTTAGTAAAGAGCTTGGTGACATGTCACTACAGCTCCACCCGACCTAAACCAGACTCGAGCTTCAATTAGCCCCAGCAGAAAACACCTTTCTTTAGTCCATATGCAGGACACTCTGCAGCTTTTAGAAAGGAGATTTATGTTTGGAGACGTAGGCTCCACATTAACCTTTTGCCCTACAGATTGTGATTTCGAATGATCCTTTGGTTTGAATGAGAAACTACTGGACCACCACATAACAAGGCTCTCACAATGCACACAAGCCTTCTGGATTCAAACAGAGAATGTTTTGATTCAGGAAAGCACAGATGGCCAAAGATCCCTCGGAGCATTTCCATGGCATAAGTGATGAATCTATTCCTGCAAAGATGTTCAGAGCGGTTCACCTTCAGCAACAACAACATACTCAGCTCATCTACAAACCCAACGAGTCGGCGTTTACTGGAGCGAAACAAAGCACAAACAACGTCAGCGCTGTAATAACTGGCAGTAATTAAAGCTCATTTCACGCCACTGCAGTTTGTGAAGCTGCACGCGTCGAGCTATTCGTCAAAATTAGTTGGGATGCGCAGACACACATCACACCTGTCAATCAGAGCACGACCTGTCTGGCCGCTGAGCAGCAACACTGATGGAGACGAAGGCTGTGCAGCTGAAGATGAGCTTTTGCAGCACGTCATCCTTCAGTTTCTACAGACATGTATTTCATCTGTTCGGTGCTCCACTAGTTTAGTTCAAATTATGCAAAGAAATAATCATTTGGACGGGAGCTGTCAGCAGTTATTGAGTACAAACCCTGAAGAACATTGGCTCTTGTCATAAAATTAGAATAAAGTGACTAAACCCAGTGGTTGACAGATGTTCTCAGTTCAAGGAGGAGAATACCGAGCAGGGCCTACAGTATCATCGAGGACAGCAGGGTCAGACTCTTTCTGTTGGAGTCTCCTACAGCCGAGCACCAAACTCCTTCCTGACCGAGGGTTGAAACTACCAGGTGACTCGACCTGGACATGTGAACGTTTACGGCTTTTATTCGGCTGTAAAATATCATTTGAGCTGCGATAAATAAAGTTTGATTTACATTTGTTCCTCGCACAAGCTTGATCAAAGTGACTAAATTAAATATTGTTATTTAGTTGCTGTAATTTGTACAATTTGTCACCTTACACACACACACACACACACACACACACACACACACCCACGCGTCAAACAATAAGTGAACTTTTACCACATTCAAGCGTTTTCAAAGGCACCTTTATATTCTTTTGATATTTCCTTTCTATGTAAGCAACCCACACCCACACAATTAGTTGTTCCGTTGACTTTCAGCTCTGCGATTTGTCTTTTATTTTTTTTATTGTGTATCATAAAATTGCAAATGAGATTTGGATGTAAAATATGAGAAATCAAATTCAGGTCTTTAAACTCCTGAAGTCTTTGGAGGTGATTACAGTGAGAAGTATTAAAGATGGCAGCAGAGCTTCTCATGTGTCAAACTCAGCGTGTCCTCATCAGTCAGACTCTAGAGTCTGCCTCTTGAGACCGACTGACACATGTTCTTCTGCTCTAAGCGTGAACACTTTGTGGTGTTTCAGGAGGAACACTGCCTCAGTTACACCCTCGTGTAGTTTCACATTGTCTCCAGAAGCTTTGAATGATACATTGGAAATAAGACAAGTAGAAAATCCTTTTGCAAAACAAATATTTTATTCATTACGTAAACCTTCAGTTTGTTCACACATCAGTAAAGTCTGTTAAATTACTCTTTTCACTTCATCTACACAATTTTAACCCGCTGTCAGTCAAATGTCTTCTGTCTATTTAAGTTTACAGAATTCAGCAGCGTCTCCATTATCGCAAAAAAAGCCAAAGTCCAGCCTAGAGAGGCTGAGTGAATGTGGTCTGGACTCTGTGGAGGAGCGTCATGGTGTTAGAGACGCTGTAGAAGGACAGACTACCTGCACTGTGATCCAGGTACACTCCTAATCTGGAGGACAGAGGACCTGAGACGCCAGTTTTGATATTGTTGTACGTAAAGTAATAACCAGTTTGGTGACAATCTAATGCCCAAGATTTATCTTGTACATCGTATCCAAATGTACATTTATTCCGGGTCACTGTTCTGCTGATATTCAAGTATGCGACTGCAACAGACACTCCACGCCCGCTCCACTCCACCTCCCAGGAACACCGTCCAGTCAGACTCTCTCTACTCATGGCCGGAGACAAGTCAAAAAATGTGTCTTTGTAAGCAGAATAAGTTGAATTTAGTGTTGCGTTCCTGCTCCCCTCAGATAATAACAGACGTGTGTGTGCTGTGTTTGGATCCAGCTCTGGTCTTGGGCTCTGGTTGTGACAGTGTCAGTGAGACGTCGGTCCATTCCTCACTCAGAATGTCCTGTAGCTTATCTCTTGCTTCCAACACAGCCACTGTCACATCCTCAAAGTATCGCAGAGGACGGATATTGATGCTGGATGAGAGTGTAGATTCACCGAGTCATGACAGAGAGGCGTAGTGCACTGGTTGTGATCCTCGGTGTGTGAGAGCTGCTCCAGCTCAGAGTCTTCCCTCTTCATCTCAGTGATCTCCTGCTCCATCTTCTCCTGAAGATCTCTGACTCAACTCACTTCACTTTCCTGCTGGGATCTGAGCTGCTGCTTCACATCAGAGCTTCTCGTCTCAATGAGACGGATCAGCTGAGTGAACATCTTCTCACTGTCCTCCACTGCTCTGTCAGCAGAGCGATTGACGGCCTCCACCTCCTGCTGAAGCAGCTTCACGTCCTGGATTCTCTGCTGGATGTTTAGTCGACTCCCCTCGAGCTCTCTCTGCCTCTCAGTCCTTTCTGCTGCAGCTGAGACTGTGTCGTGGCCTTTATGTTCGTCCACAGAGCAGAGATAACAGATACACTGCTGATCAGTACGGCAGAACATCTTCATCACCTCATCGTGACGAGAGCACACGTTCTCCTGGAGCTTCTTGCAGGGCTCCAACAATTTGTGTTTTGTTAACGGAGCTGCGTCATAATGAGGCTGGAGGTGTTTCTCACAGTAAGAGGCCACACACTGCACACAGGACTTGAAGGCTTTCAGTTTTCTCCCAGTGCAGACATCACATCCCACATCTTCAGGTCCAGCATTGCAGTGATCAGCAGGAGCAGCTTGGAGTCCAGTCTTCTTCAGCTCCTCCACTACAGCTGCTAACATGGTGTTTTTCAGCAGGACAGGCCTCGATGTGAAGGTCTGCCTGCACTGAGGGCAGCTGTATATGTTCTTCTCACCCTCTTTATCCCAGAGGGTTTTAATACAGTCCATGCAGTAGCTGTGTCCACAGGAAGTAGCCACCGGATCCTCCAGTAGATCCAGACAGATAGAGCAAGAGAAGTTATCCCGGTCCAGCTGAACTCCTTTCTGTGTCATTTCACCTCTCAGTGGCAACAACTGTCTGACTTTCACTTCCTCACAACTGAAGCTAGTTTGAGCTCTGATCTGAACAACATGTGTCTGTGTGTGAACAGGGCTTGTCAGCTCTGTCACTTCCCCACCATGTTGGTTACACCCATCTTCAAACTGTAGATTTAAAGCAGCAGGTGGAAGAGGGAGGGCTTATCAAGCTTTGATTCATTTCAGGATGAGGAGCAGCACTGGGACTTTTGTTTCCTCATTTACAAAGGGATCCTCTGTAAAAACCTGCTCTACATTTGAAAAGTCATTGTTCTCTTTTAATGCTTGATGTAATGCACTTTTACTATAAAGGTTTTTAATAAGCCAGTGGCAGTGGGGCCGTGGTGACAGCGTCAGCTGCAGAGGATGAGATAGGAGTGGCTCAGCTGGAGATCAGTCACACAATGAGAGAGAGAGAGAGAGAGAGAGAGAGAGAGAGAGAGAGAGAGAGAGAGAGAGAGAGAGAGAGAGAGAGAGAGAGAGAGATAATATAATATATATGCATTTTGAATAATAAAATAAGTTTGCACAAGGGGGAGTTTGTCAGTTAACTGAGGGGGACAACGACACATTATGACATTTTTGGGTGTCTTTTGTTTGCAAGTAAAATGAACTCCATGTTCTGATGGAGGGCGAAAGACTTGAGGAGTGAGTACTACATGCTGTGTAGTGTAGGGCTGATTGTCTTTATCATTCCTGCTGTGAAGCTTCATTTTGATGTGTTGGTAAAAAAAAATCTCATTCAGTTCAATAAACCATAAAAGCTGAATTTCATCCTTGAGTGAGAAACCTAAAATGTGTGCTGACTGGATGGACATTAGAGGGGAAAGAACAAGAGATGGACATTTGTGTTATATACCTGCATTTCTTTAAAAGCTTTTATCTTGACCATTCACTCCATTTAGCAGACGCTCTTATCCAGAGTGACTTACAGTGAACTAAGTACAGGGACAGTCTCCCTGGTTAAGTTCAGGGTTAAGTACCTTGCTCAGGGGCACAATGGTGGCAGCCTGGTATTGAACTCCTGACCTTCTATTGATTTTGTTTGGAAGGCAGACCACTAGGCCATCACCACCCTTCATTCACTTCATGTTCTGTCTCTGCACAGATGAACTCTTCAGTTTTATACGTGCACAGTTTTATTCCTATTTGAAGACCCCAGCAGACTTATAGATTTTCCAGCAGTGTGTGTCTGTGTGTGTGTGTGTGTGTGTGTGTGTGTGTTGAGATGGCAGATGCTTGCTGAGGTTTGTCCCAGTGATTTGTTTGTCCTGCTGAATGAGTTTGCTGCCTGTCATTAAAGCAGCCAAGCAGGGAAAATCAGTGTGTCAGGAGCCCCTCTGTCACTGAGTTCAGCTTTCCCCCAGGCTTGCTATCTGCCTGTCTTTGTCCATGTAGAGCCGACTCTCTCTGCCGCAGACAGCATCTCTACATTTAACTTTAGGTGTCTAATCGATGCTCTTATGCAAAGCAACTCGCTGAAGTGGAACAGTAAAACAAAGATCTTAAATACATCTCCAAGCAAGCAAGCAAGCGATAGTGCAGTGATATGAAATATATGATCTCTGTATGCCTCACAAGCATGGGGGCTCAGAAGCAGGCTTTGTTGCTTGTGAGTCCTTGTTATTTCTACAAAACATGTATTTGTCAGGAAGATTACAATTATAATATAAATGTAGATGTATGAAGTATCCATATCCTTATTCCATAAATCATTTCATAACCTCGCAAAATAATCTTAAAACCATAGATCCTCCAGGTTGAGAGGAACAGCTGACGTACAAAGGTTTTTTATCTAAAGTTGTATTTAAAATCTGATATTTTGGGTATTTACAGGGCTGGTATCTGGGACTGGAATCATTCACACCTGGATCTTTCATTGTAGGATGTCTGGATGGCTGGATCAGGATGAACGTAGAGACATAGAAGGGTGAGATATAAGAGAACCTTTATCTTTGTAAAATCCTAAATTACTGAATGAAACCAGTTTACAGAAGAAACATTTGTTATATATATTTAACAGTAATCTCTTGAACCTTTCAGTTTGCTTTCAGGGCCTGCCACTTCACAGAAAATACACTTACTAAAGTCGTAAATGATCTTTTGCTCAATATGGATTCAGATTCCACCGCAGTGCTTCTACTACTGGATCTATGTGCAGCTACCGACTATTGATCATTGTTTACTTTTTGAACAATTGGAAGACATGGCGTCTCGGGTTTGGCTCTCACGTGCTTAAAATCCCACTGTTTATTATAATATTGATATCAATATTTTCTGATATGAAATATGGAGTACCTCAGGGCTCTGTTCTCGGTCCTCTGCTTTTCACTACTTATATTTCACCTCTTTGCCAAATTATAAGCAGTCATGGAACTAATCCCCACTGCTATGCTGATGATACTCAGCTGTATGTGCCTGTAAAGGCGGATGATCATTTCCAAATGGCTAAATTGGAGGCCTGATTGTCTGCTGAGCACTTTCTTATTCATAAATTCAGATAAAACCTTCAGATGGTCCTGCTCAGCATAGACACCAGTCGACCCTCTCTTTAGCTCAGCACATTAAAGATATCACTAACATCGCCTTCTTTCATCTATGCAACATAGTTTAAATTAGGTCTTTTTTATCCATAGTTGATGCAGAGATCCTTAATTCATGTCTTTGTATCTCCCAGACTTGTTTAATGTCACGTTTTGTTGTCAGGCTTGCCTCATGCTAGTATAGTAAAAGTCTTCAAAATGTACGCTGTAGCTAGAATCCTAATACAACGAGAAAACGTGACCATATTACATCTGCACACACAGCACATATAGCTTGTGTGTCCGACCTGCGAGAGAGATCTCTCCTCAGTTGCTTTTCCTGAGGTTTCTTCCACTTCCCCCCGGTTTTAGGATAGAGTGTGTCATATGCTGTACAGATTGTAAAGCCCCTTGGGGTTACATTTATGATGGTAGGCTATATAGATCAAATTGTCTTAGGCTGTGAGTAGTGACCGAAAGAATGAAATCATGAGATAGCAGTGGTTAGAAATGAGTTTCCCTCACAGGACTGCTGGGCTCACCCTCAGCGACAGTGTGAGGAGTCCAGATATTTAGTAGGAGTGCATCTAGTCAAGATTCCTTCTGGACACCTCAGTGTGGAGGAATGTCCAACTGAGAGGAAACACTGAAGACATGACACATCTTCCCTGACGTGGGAACGCTTCAGGATCCCTTTTCCTCTGTGATAAAATCAAGAGGGCTGTGCAGACAGGTGGCAATAGAGTACAGTATTTATAGACTTAGCGGTATAGACATACTGCCTTCATACCGTCTATAAATACTGTACTCTATTGCCACTCTACTAATATATACTGTATCTACTCGGGACCTCCGCAGGGCCATTATTCTAATAGATGATGGTGAAAAAGCTGTATCAACAGACTGTGATAGAGTGCACGTATGAGCACGATGTGAGTGTTATCTGTAAACGGGAGTGAGTGTACTGTATAAGTCTGTTATGAGCCTTTATCAGAACCTTGCAGCTCCCCAGACATTTCACTTACTGTATATATAGATCACTGTCTGACAGCGCAGTCTATATTAAACCTGTTTATTTCCGTCCATGTTTCGGAATAATCCCTGAGTTTTCCCCTCTGCGGATGTGACACTCTCTGGTCTGTTGTGAAGCGTCTGATCTCCCGTATATTTCAAATGTAATGGTCCCTTCTTTTATGGATGAGAGGAGAGCAAGAGGCTGTCTGCTTCGGTATGAAGAAAATCCAATTGCATGTCTGTCTTCCTGTTTGATTAGTGAAGCTCTAAGAGACATTTGACTCAATCAGTGCTGTGTGTCAGATGTGTAATGTGAAATACTTGTAGTGACAACCGACTGAGAAATGATCATCCAACTCTGCAACTACAGCACATTTACTGCATGTTTTACTCTCACCGCACACACATTTGCTATACAGCAGAAAGTGAAGATAAACCCGCTGTGCACTACCCGCCCTGCACCTAATGAAAAGAAAGCGTGTCTAACAACTAGAAGCTATAAAGTCAAAAGGATTATTTTCTCCAGAAATATCCACCAATTTATCAAGTGAACTCAAATGAAATGCTAATGTTTCTGTGTGTCTGCTTGATTTGTAAATAAGTCATTTTTGGATAATTTTAGACATTTTATGGCAATAAAATCCTTGTTTTTTTAGAAGGTCCTTTGAAAAAAGGGGGAGATTTGCTGGTTTATTTGTTGTTGGAGCAGAAGTTCAGGTAATGTTAATACAAACTGCAACTTTGACCTCATGTTTGCCCTGGTTGAAATCGTATGGGACCACTAAAGGATGGTGGCTCTTGAGATGGCAGTCTCCCTGTAAATGCACCGTGCTGGGTCCGTGTCTGACCCCTGCTCATCACTCTGGAATATGACAGAAAGTCCTTCTGTCGGTCAAACATGGTGGGAAAGTGAAAGTCTACGACTCCATCAAAGTATTCGTGGCCTTGAGCTACATTTGTCTTCTGACCTTGCTGTCCAGCTCCAGGCTTCTGTCCAGCCCCTCGTCACTCATCAGTGTCAGTGAATCTAGTCCCTGATGTCATCATCCCAAACATGACTGATGCAGAGAAACATCAGTGAGCCGCCTCTGAGGAACACAAATGAACAGCCTGTGGTGCAAAATGACCTTGGAACTTTATACAAGGCTGTCGGAAAATTAAATTGGGCAATAAATACAAATATAAATGTGCTATGTTCTTATTGATAAATGCATTGTTTAATTTGAAACAGTAGCCTTATGTTCTTGTTATTTATGAGGCTTTTGCATGGTTCTACCAGCCTCCCAGTCACTTCTCACTGGCACCTGGACTGAAGTCCTCTCAATGACTCACGCTCAGACTCCTCAGAGTAGTTTGACTTCACCGAGAGAACTAGGCCTTAACCACAAAACTTAATCGTGGCCTTTCTTGGCTCCAGATACAGGCGCTCACCTCCAATCCTGATCCCAGCATAACCTCAACCTCTGGCCTCAGACCTCGGCATCATCCTGGCCAGCAAACAAACCCTTCCACCCGTTCAGCCCTCTGCCCGGCCTCCTGCTTCAGTCTGATCTCCGTCTGTTCCCCCTAATCTGTCAATCACCTGCAGCTGCAGCCGTGGATCCAGCAGACCGGTCCCTCTGTTTTCCACCTCAGGCAGCAAAACCAATTAGTGTCTCTGACAGTCGGCGGTTTCCAAACTCTGCTTTTATTTTCTCCTCCCTGTGACCACGAGACAATCTCACACATTGACCCGTGTCAGCGCAGGTCAGGCAGAGAGGAGGCGCTGCAGGGTACCTCAGTGTTGTTGTGATGCGTTTGTCCCCAGACTGTCCAAATCAGATCATGTTCGTCCGTGTTTGTGTTTCCAGAAGGGCTGTTGGGAGTCTGGGATGTGGTTCATCTTCACCCACAAAGCATTTTTGTATTTTCACACAGAAGAAATCCCAGAGAGGACGTAACAATCACAACACAACTACCAGCAGAGTGCGTGTTGGCTTACTAAATGGAGATGAGACGCGACACAAATGACCCTTGTGAAGCTGTTGACTTCCTGTCGCAGCATGTGTTATTGTTCTCCGATGAGTCTTTCAGCTCTGTGGCATTTAGAAGTGTAGCGAGTGTGCAAAGCGATGTGACGTGAGAACAAGCCAACCGTGAGGTGAAAGTGTGACAGCGTTGTTGTTTTCTTTGAATCATTTAATCAGCAGACTTCTTTTTGTTTGGAAACACAGTAATTAAGTCAAATCTCTAAATGCTAAATATTTGTGATTAACAAACACATTTTTTATTTGAACAGTTTCGTTCTATAATGAGAAATTGTTTCAGTGTCTGAAACAATTGATTCCCACGCAAACAAACAGATTGTGCATGAAATCCTTGAATAGTTAAATAATAAGGCTTGCATCATTAATATTTCAAAGCAGTTTTTGCAGGGATTTTAGAAATCAGCATTTCCATCAACAACTTCCCTTTCACTTTCCTTTCAGAGAGCGTACCCCGACCTGCACAGTGGACTCTCTGATTAAATTGTACATTATTGAGCGAAATGATAAAAAAAAAAAAAGAAACAGCCAGAATAAAAAAAGGCAATATGTTGTCAGAGTGCAAGAAAAGATAAGTGCAGATACAAACTTATGAGCATGTCCTTGGGCATAAAACAAAAGTTACAGAAATGGGAGAAAAATCAAAAATGGGGAAAGTGAAGCAGCGATGGATGCAGAGATACTTCAGGAAGATTTATGATCATCTCACCTTCACTGCCTTTAACCGGCTTCTCATCATTTTAGTTCTGCTCTTCATCTCTAACATCATCATCCTCTCACTTTTCTTTCAAACTTTTCTTTCCATGTCTCCACTCTCTCCCATGAAGCAGAACTTTACCAAGTCTTCCCCGCTCCTTCCTGCCATGCTACTCAGTTAACTTTCAAATTAAGATGCACGCTATTATGCGGCAAACTAATTATTCACTGGCATTTAGTATTCATTAATTTATTGTTCTCCTTTCTAATTTTAATTTCAAATCATCCTCTACCACTTAAATGTTCTGCTAAATATTCATCATTTTCCCACTGAACACGCTGATTACTAAAACATGGACGATGTTCAAGGTTTCCAGAAAGTTCCTTTATTTTTATTCCCGCACAGTAACATTGAATTAATTTACTGTCTGTGTCGAAACCATTTTGTGTTTGCATGAAAGCGGGTGTGTGTGTGTGTGTGTGTGTGTGTGTGTGTGTGTGTGTGTGTGTGTGTGTGTGTGTGTGTGTGTGTGTGTGTGAGAGAGAGAGAGAGAGAGCCAGGATTACAAATGTAGTGCAAATTTTAATAGTTTAAGGCATAGGTCTTCAACAGGGGGTCCGCGATCCACAGGGGGTCCGCAGAGGTACTGCAGGGGGGGGGGGGGGGGGGGGGGGTCGCAGAATTGTTTGTAGATAAAGCAAAAACAAAAGACATTTTCTATACATTTTTATTTTTATCTTTTTATTTTGAACATTCACTTCCCCCTCGCACAGAACTCCAACAGCACCCCCCCTCGCACAGAACTCTGACTGGTTTAAGGAAAATCAGCCATAAACCTTTCCTGGGCCTCTCGTGTGATATTGATATTGAACTCGTGCAGAAGAAGCGGACACAACAAGAGGATGTATTCAAAAGAGCACTTAAAGAAAACAGGATTTAAAGATGTACATCGTGTTTGTTTCATGTATTAACTTGAGGTCTCCTCATCGCTCCACACTGATCTGATCTCTTTCCTGTCTCTTCAGTAGAAGCTTCTTCACTGGATGTTTCAGTTTCATGCTTTGTGTACATCATGATTTATTAAAAATTCCCACTGCATTTTGTCACATTTTGTTTTTATTGATATACCAACGTTTCAAACTTCAGCAAAGAAAAATATGTTTTGTGATATTTCAAGGCTTTTCCCTCAACACTTTGTGATGTGTGAAGAAGTTGCATGGACGCTCCGTTTGAAAGGAAGTTAAAACAGCAATCTGCATAATTTTTCTTCTCATACTTGTCTTTCCTCTCTCACTATTCATCCTTCTTTTTTTTTTTGCCCATAACAGGCTGCAGCCAGCTGATAGCAGGCGGAGCTGTGATGTTTCCATCAGCAGACAGTCGAATGGATGAACTTCCAACTGTGTCTGAACCTCTGAAACCACATCAGCCGCCCTCCTCCTCCTCCTCCTCCTCCTACTCCTCCTCCTCCTCACCCCAATGCCCCCTGACCACCCTTCTTTTTTCCATCCTCTCCATGTCTTCTGTCAGCCCTTCCCTTTGTCTCATTTTGTCTTCTCATCTCCCTCTGTGACCCATTTCCATATTTGATATAAAGTGTTGTCACTCCTACATTGATTTTATTCCTCTCATTGTGTTTCTGGAGCTGTGAAACATGTCCATGTGAAAACAGCGGGCTCCCATGAATTATTTCACAGTTGATCTTCCCGTTTAAGCACTTAATTTTAAAAGAGTTTGTACAAATGAAAAATATGTAAATAAAGTTGTTTAAAAAAAATAAAAAAATAAAGATTTCACTGTGTCTCTTTGTGTCTCTTTGTCTCTCTCTGTCTCTCTGTGTCTCTCTGTGTCTCTCTGTGTCTCTTTGTCTCTTTGTCTCTCTCTGTGTCTCTCTGTGTCTCTCTGTGTCTCTGTGTGTGTCTCTCTGTGTCTCTCTGTGTCTCTTTGTCTCTCTCTGTCTCTCTGTGTCTCTCTGTGTCTCTCTGTGTGTCTCTCTGTGTCTCTCTGTGTCTCTTTGTCTCTCTCTGTCTCTCTGTGTCTCTCTGTGTCTCTCTGTGTCTCTCTGTGTCTCTTTGTCTCTTTGTCTCTCTCTGTGTCTCTCTGTGTCTCTCTGTGTCTCTGTGTCTCTCTCTGTGTCTCTCTGTGTCTCTTTGTGTCTCTGTGTCTCTCTCTGTGTCTCTCTGTGTCTCTTTGTGTCTCTTTGTGTCTCTTTGTGTCTCTGTGTGTCTCTGTGTCTCTGTGTCTCTCTCTGTGTCTCTCTGTGTCTCTGTGTCTCTCTCTGTGTCTCTCTGTGTCTCTCTGTGTCTCTTTGTGTCTCTTTGTGTCTCTTTGTCTCTCTCAGTGTCTCTCTGTGTCTCTCTGTGTCTCTTTGTGTCTCTCTCTGTCTCTCTGTGTCTCTCTGTGTCTCTCTGTGTCTCTGTGTCTCTCTCTGTGTCTCTCTGTGTCTCTGTGTCTCTCTCTGTGTCTCTCTGTGTCTCTCTGTGTCTCTTTGTGTCTCTTTGTCTCTCTCTGTGTCTCTCTGTGTCTCTCTCTGTCTCTCTTTGTCTCTTTGTGTGTCTCTCTGTGTCTCTGTGTCTCTCTGTGTCTCTCTGTCTCTCTCTGTGTCTCTCTGTGTCTCTCTGTGTCTCTCTGTGTCTCTTTGTGTCTCTTTGTCTCTCTCTGTGTCTCTCTGTCTCTCTCTGTGTCTCTCTGTGTCTCTCTGTGTCTCTTTGTGTCTCTTTGTCTCTCTCTGTGTCTCTCTGTGTCTCTATGTGTCTCTTTGTGTCTCTTTGTGTCTCTTTGTCTCTCTCAGTGTCTCTCTGTGTCTCTCTGTGTCTCTTTGTGTCTCTTTGTCTCTCTCTGTGTCTCTCTGTCTCTCTCTGTGTCTCTCTGTGTCTCTCTGTGTCTCTTTGTGTCTCTTTGTCTCTCTCTGTGTCTCTCTGTGTCTCTATGTGTCTCTTTGTGTCTCTTTGTGTCTCTTTGTCTCTCTCAGTGTCTCTCTGTGTCTCTTTGTGTCTCTCTGTGTCTCTCTGTCTCTCTGTGTCTCTCTGTGTCTCTCTGTCTCTCTGTGTCTCTTTGTGTCTCTCTGTGTCTCTCTGTGTCTCTCTGTGTCTCTTCGTGTCTCTTTGTCTCTCTGTGTCTTTCTGTGTCTATCTGTGTCTCTTTGTGTCTCTTCGTGTCTCTTTGTCTCTCTGTGTCTCTCTGTGTCTCTCTGTGTCTCTTTGTGTCTCTTTGTGTCTCTCTGTGTCTCTTTGTCTCTCTCAGTGTCTCTCTGTGTCTCTTTGTGTCTCTCTGTGTCTCTCTGTCTCTCTGTGTCTCTCTGTGTCTCTCTGTCTCTCTGTGTCTCTTTGTGTCTCTCTGTGTCTCTCTGTGTCTCTCTGTGTCTCTTCGTGTCTCTTTGTCTCTCTGTGTCTTTCTGTGTCTATCTGTGTCTCTTTGTGTCTCTTCGTGTCTCTTTGTCTCTCTGTGTCTCTCTGTGTCTCTCTGTGTCTCTTTGTGTCTCTCTGTGTCTCTCTGTGTCTCTTCGTGTCTCTTCGTGTCTCTTTGTCTCTCTGTGTCTTTCTGTGTCTATCTGTGTCTCTTTGTGTCTCTTCGTGTCTCTTCGTGTCTCTTTGTCTCTCTGTGTCTTTCTGTGTCTATCTGTGTCTCTTTGTGTCTCTTCGTGTCTCTTCGTGTCTCTTTGTCTCTCTGTCTCTCTTTGTTTCTATCTGTGTCTCTGTGTGTCTCTGTGTGTCTCTATGTCTCTCTGTGTCTCTGTGTCTCTCTGTGTCTCTTTGTCTCTCTCTCTGTGTCTCTCTGTGTCTCTTTGTGTCTCTCTGTGTCTCTTTGTCTCTCTCTCTGTGTCTCTCTGTGTCTCTCTGTGTCTCTCTGTGTCTCTGTGTCTCTCTGTGTCTCTCTGTGTCTCTTTGTCTCTCTCTCTGTGTCTCTCTGTGTCTCTCTGTGTCTCTGTGTGTCTCTGTGTGTCTCTGTGTCTCGCTGTGTCTCTTTGTCTCTCTCTCTGTCTCTCTGTGTCTCTGTGTCTCTCTGTGTCTCTCTGCAGCTGTTTTTCATTTCTTTGTAGTTGTTTTGGACTCATTGTAGTCTTTTTGTGTCTCGTTTTATGTTTTCTTTGTTGGTCATTATGAGTCTCATGTTACAGTTTTTTTTTACAATTGCTAAAACACTAACACTTGGTGGGCCAAGAGGAAGATATCAAGGCCAAGGAAGAACCAGAACCATCATTTCAGATGCAATCCGGGCAACGGTCACAGACCATGTTCTTGTTGATGGCTTGACAATGAGGGAAGCAGGACAAAGAGTAGGTTCTCTGTGACCACCATCGTAAGAGCATTCAGAGAAGAACACAGGTACAGTTACATGTCAATATATAATGTCAATATTTTTGACATTTGATTAAATCTCACACAATATTTAACCCAACATTAGAAAATTGTCACGATTCTGGCTTTGTGTTTCTTGTCTTATTTTGTAAAGTTCACTCCCCCTGTGTCATGTCTAGTTGTATTTCCTGTGTGTTTTCCCTCCCTCTGTGATTGTTGATTTGATCCTCCTGTGTCTGTTCACCCTGCCCTCGTGTCTTTGCCTTTGTCCTCCAACGGTGTCTTGTTCCCTTGATTAGTTTCTGTGTGTATATCCCTGTCTGTTCCATTGTTCCTTGTCGGTTCGTCATTGATGTTACCTGATGTGCTTCCTCGTGCTTCCTCGTGCTTCCTCGTGTTTTCCTCGTGTCTTTCCTGGTTTGTTCTGTTCAGTTTTAGGAGTTTTCAAAAGTGTACACAGTCCAGAAAGCAAAGTCCCTGAAAGTAATTAATTAAAGAAAAACATGAAATTCAGAGTTCTGCACGGCACGCAACTACATATTTATTTTCCAAAACTTTGATAGAGAGACTCACTGTTGCATTCCCGTCTCTGACAGAAAGTAATTGATGCGTTTTCTGGTGAGGCGTGTGAGATGTGGACATAACAGAAACGTTGCTCTGAGGATCCAGTTCTTCTGAACTCTTCTGCTGCTAAATCACAGAACCACGCTGCCTTCATGCAGACCTGGTTCAGAGACCCGTCTCCATAGAAGTCCTGAATCCATGTTGAAGTGAAGCTGGACTCCATGAACTTTCAAACAACTAACTGGCTGTTCTTTAGTCAGCCTTGTGTTAAAACCAGAAACAAAATAAGCTACGTTCATGTATCAATACTTTTGTTAAACCTGATTTGACAGCTGATAATTGAAGTAGAATTAAATGTTGATTGCACAACAAATCTATTGAATAATGATACCATCTGCATTTAGATTGGTTCCCTTAAACCTCAATCTAGCCTGCCGACGACAGTATTTCCCTTTCACAATAAAAGCCCTAGACATCACTGCCTATCAGAGAGCAACACAACAAAATAGCAACAGTAGCAGAACAAAACAACAAACATGTTTCTGTATTTATTTTCAGCATTCAACTCACACTCTTCTGAAGGTTTATTGTGTTCTCACTCCTGTTTCCAGAATTAATTTGCAGACTCATTATCAGAGCTGACATGCCACATTTCTCCCGGGAATCACAGATTCTATTATCATAGAAAAACCAACATTATCATGTCAGCTGTTTTAGTCAGTCCAAATTCTGCTCTGATGATGACAAAGTGTAGAAAACGCTCGGCTGAATTGATTAGGATCACTTCAAGCTGCTCAGATTAATTTGCACTCACAGCAGTACAAAGACCCAATCTTACCTTTTTCTGCAGCCGGCGTAAACATGGCGCTCAGGAGATTGGAAAACAGTGATTAGATTCTCAAGTCAAGACATGAAACACACAGAGTTTTGTTTACACCGATTGCCTCGAAATGAATCAGATCAAAAATAATGTGTTTTATCACCGTATGTGTTGATCATTTAAATGTGTTGTGTATAGAAAGTACAAGTAAAAGAGTGAAGTCTGATGTTTCCGTGCGTTTTGTCGATCACAGCGTGTTTGGTAAATGAACATCAGGAGCCTTACGAGAAGTTATTGGCGAAGAACAACCTGCTTACACATACACACACACATACACACACACACACACACACACACACACACACACACACACACACACCATGAATTCCATCTATTCCTGTACATGAGGCAGTTAACTTGCATAAAGAGCCATCAAAACACCAACCACGGTCAATAACATCACTTATAAACAGAAGACGGAGCCTGAATGGAGGATCAATGGTTGTACTAATGTAGCAATTAAGAAAGATAAAAACAACATCACAGACAAATAAATGAAGGTAAATCAAAATGTTGGTGGCTTGTCAAAAAACAAGAGGCAGTGATGCAGAAGAAAAGACAATAGAGGCATTCCTGGCAGCAATCAGGAACGGAAGGAGTGGAAGTCAAAACGACTGAGTTTCTTCCTGAAAGACAGGATCCACTTATTCAAAGGTATAAAGATGCACCTCAGGTTGTACAGGTACAAACGTGAGCATTACACAGCCTGTGTAGACAGTGCTGTAGTCTCAATCTGTTGCTTAAAGGGGTTATTGATCACATCGTTATGATACAAAATACATCCACAAAGCTTTTAAAAAACGTGCAGAATAACGTGCATAATTTTTTATTTTAGAAATGTTGTCAGGTCGGAAATGAATGTTGTGTTTACCTCTGTGTAAGATATCTGTTTATTTAAGCCCCCCCCCTCCTGAGAAAGTTCAGTCTGCTCTGATTAGCTTGTGAGAAAAATTGCAAAGGTAGTTCTCATGCCGTGGATATACTCAGATGGGGGGGGGCATTATATTCTCATGTGGCACAGGAGGAGGAGCCAAATCTGAATGGCTTGTTGAATCGCATGTTTCCTGACCGAGGCCGTCCACAAACAACTGACTGGGCTGTCTTATTAGTCTGTGGGTTTGTGTGCACACCAGATACCCATATGTATGTGCACACGCTCTTTAAACAATGCATAATGACACTGGATGAAAGATTACCCATGAGCCTCTGGGTCCAGGCCAAGACATGCAGACAGAGTAGTGGGTGGTCAGCGAGTTGACACTGTAACAAGCTGTGAGCCAGCGGCCTTCTGGGAAGAAGCAGCCATGACAGACTGCAGGCTGAATGAGAAACGCTGAGCGCTCAGACTCGTGATGAACGGCTGCTGCTGCTCTAACACTGAGGAATATAAAAGTCAATGATATTGTAGGAGAAGGAGAAAAGTAGCAGGTATTAGAACAGAAACATGTATTATTGGAGAAAAGTAAATGGAGCTGCAGAATCATTTGTTGATCCATATGTTTGGTATCGAGCTGCAGAGTAATGAACAGAAATGACCCAACAAAGCGCGGTGCTGAGGAGATGTGAGGCTCCTGGGAAATCAACATAATGAAACCTTCTCACCTGAAAACACAGAGCGCCGCGCCGCACAGGGATCGACTTTCATCTGGTCGTTTGGATCAGATGGAAAAATGAGCCGACGACGGTGTACTAATACAGAGGCTTCTGAGTTAAGTGGCCTGTAAAAATCTACTAGTGGTGGTAAACACTGTGTGTTACAGAAGCTGATAGTGATGGCACCAGAAGTACAAATGTCCCACGGGAGCAATGCAATGCTCTGGATTTTTTAATATAATGAAACAACCATCCTAACAGAGTGAGGACAACTGACTGCACACTAAAAAGGAGTAAATCAAGTAGCACAACATGTATGTAGCCCCTGAAATATGCAGCTAGCTAGCTTTTGCTAAAAGGCGGGTGAAGTCCTTGGTACTTTAATTGTAGTACGATGCTCTAACCTGTGGTAAATTAATTCCTAAGCTTCATTCAGTACACATGCCCAGGAACAACCTCTTCCCTTCAGCTGTCACCTTGCTTAACTCTGCACCACAGTGATTGGTGCCGCAGTGATTGAGCGCTAATGTTATGCTAATGCTACTAGCTTGCTAACACGCTAATCACGATTAGCATCGAAGCATCTAAAGAACTGCAACGTTCTTGTCTAGTGTTAAAAAAAGGAAGTTTTCTGTGATGATAATGTCCTTATTGTATATTATGATACAATTATTACCCAAATATTTGATTTACACATATTGAAAGCATTACTCAGGCAATTACAGTTTTATTATACGGTTATGTTATACAATCCTAATATATTTACAATTGAATAGATGCTATATTGATATAAATGGATTACATGGAATTTCTATTTTTGTTGTTTACAGTTATTCCAAGGGTATCGCTGCATGTTCTGCTTCTCTACAACCGTCTGTGAAAGCCTTGAGGAGTGTTGAGCCAACTCTAACAGAACTCCAGAGACTGGAGCAGAAAACAATCAAAGCACAGCAGGGCCGTTGAACAAGGAGGCATGGCGGTGGAGGTTGATCTAACAAGCTGCTATATTGTGATGGTGTGTATTCAGCCGGACCCACAGCAAACTCAGGCTCGTTTTCCTTTCCAGGTGAATCTCCGGAGATCTGTTTCCCACTTTTGAATACATAGTGATTTTAAAATTGTGGGAAGAGGTAAAAGATGTACCATGTGATCCACCACAAGACACACACACAACTGTAGGCTTCGGCTCCACACACTAGACTCTCTCTCAGGTGATGGAGATGGAGTCAGGGTGACCTCTACTACTGAGTAACAGTTCATGTGTTCATGATTTATCTTTAATAGTTCTTGGAAACAGAACCCAAACTTCAATTAAGTTCAATTAGTAGATGCATTGGCCATTCGCTTTGTATAAGTACGTGATACGCTATCAATAGGCTCTGTATACGTTCATATACGTTGTATATGCACATTTCCATTTGCGCCAGCGTACGTTTCTGCCATACGGCGCCGTGTGTCACGGCCTTTAGTTAGATTTATGTCATTGAGAATAAAAAACTGTCTTAAAGTGACTAATATTTTCACCGTGTTTGGTCTGGGGAAAACATATTCACTGAGCTCAACATCTCCTTTACACGTGCTATATATATCCTGCAGAGATGGGAATGCTTTCTAAAACCCTCATTTCAACAGGACTAAATGTGCCCGGTGGGGAAATGAAACTGTAGCTGTCAGCTGCACCTCAGCCACGCCGCTCTCTGTGTGAACACACAAACGAGCAGAAAAAAAGCCATCTCGGTTTAAATGGATCCATTTGCAAATACATTATTCATGTTTCCCCGGTAAGCACTAATATATTTTTACCTGCTGCTATGTTTAATTCATTACTTGGAGACATTTCTCTTGCCTCCAAACTGGGTGAATAAATTGTGAGATGTGATATTTCGCAGAAGTCCACTCAGACTGCCCCGGATGGCAGTAATGAATCCTCCAGCATCGAAATTGACCTTCCTTTAGCGGTAAATATTTCTCTAGGGGTTATCAAATTGGGTAAAATAGCAGGTGCTACAAGTGTCAGTTTGTGACAAAACTTGTTGTTTTCCCCTGACAGCCAAGTGTTTAAAATGGGAACAGCATTATTGAACAGCTATTATGACCCTGACACTCCTTTTACACTTTCTGTGCAAGTTTCTCGAATGTGGGCGGAAAGGAAGTTTGCTAAACTTTTATTTCTGCCCAAACAATGACACTAATTGAACACAGTTTTACAGGATACACACATGTGGTTGTTGACAGAAACAGTTTGCAGTCTGGGATATTGGCTTTAAGGTTTAACTTGAAGTATTTTGAATGATTAAAATGCATAGATGCTGCAAGAAACAAACAAGCCGGGGAAAAAACTAAGCCTGAAAAAGTAAAAGGGTGAAGTGAATTGCAGATGGAAAGGCACCCTGCTGAGCTGAACATAGCTTTATCGTCTGAGTGGGAGGTAACAACAAAATAGGACTCCAGTGTAATGTCACGGTGTAGGTGTGTGTAATGGGAGAGGAGCAGTGGGGCCAATGAGACACAGCAAGCGGAGAGAAGATCTGCAGAGAAATAAGAGCTTGAAGTATGTAATTGAAAAGCAAAGAGTTTGTAGAGTGAACGTCAGTAAACATGAGGTGTGTTCATTTTATTTACGGAGCATCGACTACAAATGATCTGATTTCCTTACTCTCTATGAGATTGAAGTCTTTAGCCGGTTATCAGAGGGATTTAAAGCCAGCAGGTGTTTGGGAGACAAAAGATCGTGATTAATATTGCGTCGAAGGCCTGCAGCCTCTTCCTCTTCCTCACAGCTCTCCAGCTGCCTGATAAGAGCGCGCAGAGGTGAAACTGAAAAACCTTTTTAGAAAATCATTCCATTATTGGATGGCGAGGCTGTAAGGTGGCTCCGCCGCGATAACTGATATGTATCAGGACGAACACTCCTCCGTGTGAGACCGAGAGGAGCAGCCGGAAAGGTGTTTGAGAGAGAAGAAGACGAGTGTGAGTGTAATCCTTATGAAAGTGCACGCCGTCTGCAAGCAGCCATGTTTAGAAAGTTGTCCTCCGATGCTTTTGTTTCTCCGTCTCAGATTAGCTCTGTTTCTGCAGGTTATTCATTAGAGATTAAACCGTCGTTATCTCCTGTTGAGATGGAAAGACGGGAAGAAGCTCTTAAACTGAAGCTGTGTGGAGCGATCTGATGAATAATCTCTGCAGACAAGGCTAGTGAGAGATCTGTTATCTTATTTGAGAATATCATCATCACATTCTTCAAAGTTACTGTTCCTCAGTAGTAGAGGTCACCCTGACTCCATCTCCATCACCATAGATTGTAATGAGCTGTTTGGTTGATGCAGGTACCAAGTCTCTCTGATCTGAAGTCACATCCCACTCATGGATGACATGAAGTGAATGTTGGATCAAATGTTGGAGAAGAGAGATGAGGAGTGAAGTGGACTGGTGGTCTCTCCTACATGCTGTAGGTGGGCTGATGATTAGCAGGACAACCATCTAATTACTCACCTGATTGAATTCCAACTCTGCATTTAGAAACATCTCCACAGCCGCTGACATTATAAACTGTAGGTGGGCGGGATAATTACCAGCAGCCTGCGATGAGAGAAGAGATCTTTTCCCTCCAGCAGAGCGCCATGACGAAACATGGAGGGTTTCAAGTGAAGCAGAGAGAAGCGGAGACAGGATCTCTGTCAACCACCATAATGAAGCCGTCAAACCCTGATCCTATACTCGCTTTCCTCCCTAAACCTGTGACTCCAGTCTCGTTGCAACTTCACTAATTGCACGATACCTTTGTTGTAACTCCTGTGTTGTGCGTTTAGCTCTCTGTATTGCCGTGCACCAACAGGCATCATGAGGGCAGGGGGGTCATCATCCACACACTTTCCTCTCGTGTACACTGATATTAAATTGCACCCACCTATCAATCAACTCAAAGCCCACAACTCCGAGGATGCTTCAGGTGGCATCTTCTCCTTTGTGACAGGTTTGGATTCGATAAGAGAAATCAATACAAGGAAATGGCTTTTTTTACTGCGTTTCATCTCATCAGTGCACGTGATAGAGAGAAGCAGTGTCCCTGGTGTTTTGTACATGCGGTGCGAGTTCATCTCTAACAACCCTGACAGCTGCTGCTGCGTTGATTGACGCCAACACAAGAAAAAGTCTTCACACGTTGGTAAATGCCACTTCAACCTTCTGGGCGACTGAAATAGATCCAGTCTGACTGTCGGGTTTATAAAACGTGTTTGCCAAACATCAGTATTCACTACAGGTAATAATGCAGCATGCAGAACATCATATCATGACTTCTTCACTGCATGTTCTCATCATTTCCATTTTTTGAGGGATTGTTTATTTATAAAGCTTATTATTCCATGTGTGGAGCGTTAGACGCACACACTGTCCCCGTCTGTATATCAGACGTAACATTATATTAAGACAACTGTGTAACCGCAGCATATATATAATAATAAGTCGTTCTGCTAATAGATGTAGAGAAAACAGATTCAATGTTTTATGAAATGTACAGGAATAATGTCAAAGCAATAGCTAGAAGAGGATCGTGTGTGTTGCTCTCCAAAGTAAAAGGGACGGATTGTGAAATAAAGATAATGATATTAGCACATGATCATAACCATAGTCCATCTGAAGCTTTGCCTGTGTGCCAGAGCTTGAATTAATCATTTATTCTGTCCATTTCCCTTCAAATATATTTTAGAAAGCTGATTTTAATCTTTAAATTACTTTTAAAGGGGAATAAAGTGCTTTATTCATCCAGATTATTACAGCATGTCACTGCGTTATTCTGCTATATTCATAGAATTCATTGAGTTTTCTACTAAATGAATAAAACGAGAGAAGATTTAAATCTTTTAAATTAGCTCGATTTCTTTCTTCTCATAAATGAAACCTGTGTGCGCAGCGTTGCGTGAGCAGGTGTTGACCAGCAGGAGTCGTCTGAGCGGTCGCTGATGAGGAGAGAAGACGGGATCAGGATCCGCTGGAGGGGAAATGTGGAACAGAGAGAGGAATGGCTGCAGGTCCTCCTTCGTCTGCCTCATTACCACAAAGCATCAGCACAGCTGCTTATTGCATTGCATCATCGGCAGATTGAAGTCAGAGCTGAAGTAATAACTTCTCAGCTTGAGACGTTGCTATACAAATGTAATAAATCCCAAATCAGCGTCTCTATGGAACCATATATAGAAACCAGAGATAGTTTCACAGCTGAGAATGAATACTTTCCCCATTCTCCCCGAGAGTTGTGTCCATGTCGAAGGATTCTGCGCCTCACTTCTCACATCCAAGGCCAAAGTGCCAGCTTCATGCAGACGTTATTCAACTTAAAATCAAACATTTTATTTTCATCAAACAGGATTTTATCTGCAACCAAACAACCAGAATTATTTTGAGAATTTTCTGTATATAGTATTTTTATTAAGTTTTTTATGGCATGTCACTCAAACTCACTGATTCACCAATATGAAGTACTGTTACATTATTATAGTTACACTGAGAACCGTTCAGCTTAACTACAAACCTCGCCAGAGAGGAAACCAAACACACGCAGATCTTTGACACCGTTTCTCTGTGTACTGATGATGATTTGACAAAACACAGCACAGGAAATTCATAACCAAAGGTCTGTTTGCTGCCAAATGTTCCTCTTTTCTTTTTAGCGTCATGTTTTAGATCTGGTCAGTTTTGCTTTTAACATCTTTTTCTTCACTTCTGTATCAACCAACCAAAGATCGTCTTTGTGCAGCGGTAATTCTCTGCACTGTTGTCTGTGCAGGGCCCCCCCTCATTGAGTTAAGAGTGCAGAATACATGCAGCAGAGATGCAAAGCACTGCACAATGCATGTACTTGTTAACACCGGTGACAGAAACACAGCACCAACACAACGTCTGCCATCAGCTGTGCACTTGTTGTTGTTGTTGAGTGAAAAAATTAAACTCAACATGTTTAAAGACACTTTGAAGTTTTTGCAACTTTTGTCATTAAAATCCCATCTGGGCTTTGGGGTCTCAGAGAGACGGTGTTTGATAAACAGATGCTGTCGATCCTCTTTCTGCTTCTCACCCTCCCTCTATCAGCAGCACTCTTTACACATGAGTTGAATCAACACACAGACTGTCTGTTGGATTATCTTTGAGTCTCATTCTGATCATCTCCCTGCTTTCCATGGAGTCACAATCCACCTGTCAGAAGCAGATTAGCATTTCAGAAACACATCAACTGTGTCTGCGTGCACGAGGTGACAGACATAATGATGTGCTTTAGATAAACTTCAGATGTCTGTGCAGTTTTAATGACATGTGTGTGTGTGTGTGTGTGTGTGTGTGTGTGTGTGTGTGTGTGTGTGTGTGTGTGTGTGTGTGTGTGTGTGTGTGTGTGTGTGTGTGTAGAGCTTTGTGGTTAACTGAAGTTGCAGCTGACGTTCTCTCTTTACAAGCTTCAAGCTTAATCTTAGTTCACTGCTGTTAGAATCCCAAACTGTTATATTTCTTAAGATTATCATTAAATCAAAACCCATTTTTGTAATTATTATTTTACGGTTGGCTTTTCTTTCAAGAATAGTTTATTTACATGCTATAATACCTTTCTATATAGTAGTTTCATCATTAGTGGAGTCCGCTGTTCCTGCCCTGGATTTCCTACAATGTGAGTGACAGCTCGTTTGCTCTGTTGTATTTCTGCCACAGTTCCTGCTCAAGGGGGCGAGTTGCATCCGTCCACAGGTGTTTCCAAATCTGAAATCTTAAACGTGCAATAAGTGACATATCATCACCTTTTAAGCTTTAACTGCACACTTGTAAGTAAATAAAGAGCAACATGTAGTCATGTTTCTGGCCACTTGATGGATGTTAGCCCGATATTCACTCTGAGTTGACCGGCTCCTGCAGGAAACATCTGTCTCTTTAGTTGCTAAATGCTCCTCTATGCTCACCAGCTGGTTTCTAACGGTGTCTGTGCTGTTTGGTCCTGAGAACATAGTGTGTAGTGGGTTTCTCTTTGAGCTATGTTTGCTAAAAGCAGCTGCCTGACGCTCTGAGAGTAAAGTTGTCGTGAGATGAATGAGATGAAACTGACTGTAAAGCTCCATTAAGCCGAGTGGAGCTGCAGATAAAGAGGATCATTTGATAAGTTGTTGTAAAATTAAATCCACTTTAACGATAACTTTAAAGCTCAGTATATCCACGACTAAGCTCATAAATGTGGAATCATTTCTGGAATATGGTGAGAGAAAACCCCCCCTAACAGAAGTACATTCACTTTAATATTTACTGGAGTTATTTTCCCACCAAAGATTTTACAATGTGAAAGCTTAAACCTTCAAAAGGGATTAAAATCATATGATCACAAACAAAAACAACAACATCCTGCCAGTTTCAAGTCCTCTCTGTGTCTACACACACGTGCCTTCTCTCTGAGGAACACCCGACCACACGAGGGAAACTCTGACGCCCTCAGTATCTCCAACATCTCAACATGACAAAGTGACATTAGCCAGAGATTGTTACAAAGACATGAATTCAACATTTACATGTGTGAATACTTACAGTGGAAACAAAGATATCAACACTGTTGCCTGTTTGTATCAGTATATTCACAATTTACAGTAAAGCAACAGAAACACAAAACTGTGTGAATTATTCTTTTTTTTTGCTTTCCATATTCTGTGGAGCCGCGGCCACCAGAGAAGGTCTCTGATTGGCTGTGAGCGCAGTGTGAAGTCCTGAGGCGCGGCAGTTCATCGGGTCACCGGGCCTCCAGTTAAATGAAATACTCCTTTGTGTTTTCAGTGGAGACGTTCGGGGACTCAGTCTGGTTGTTGAAATGGAAATCTTGGCTGTCGTCCTGTTTGACTCCCTTCACTTCCTGGTTTCGATACGTCTCTTTTCTCCGATAGAGGAATCTGCCGGTTATCGCCAGGCCGGTCACGATCACGAAGATCACCACAGCGATGACTCCTGCGAGGCAGAGGACATTTGAAGATATTCAAAATACACACGAATGCTTTAAACTACTCCAAAATAAAAAGATATCGTCCGTTCTTCCCATCGTACGGCCGTTTAATTTCCTAATGCTTCGATTATCTTGATTAATCTTTTGAATGTTTCAGGCTCTTCTGCTCGGCTGAGCACATGTGGGAATATGAGAGCGGGTTTCATTTAATTGGAAGTCCAAAATATGAGCGAAATCAATTTAACAGCACATTACATTGTGAAGAGACCGTGCTCTAAGATAACAGCAGAACAAAGTTTTCCCATCGGCAAGTCATCCCTGCAGAGGTTTAATTAGGTGAGCTGCCCTTTGTGCACTGAGACACAGTCAGGACACTTTAATGGACACTTTTAAATGACTTTTCTCCAGGTCTCAGCTTTTCTATCTACATGATTATAGATTGAACCTTTTCAGTTCTCACTTTGAATCAATCTGTGCTGGCAGAGCAACAAAGTTTTAAATGAGTTTTGAATGGACTCTTGCCTTGCACATCACTTTTCTCTTTCTTGGAGCTCAACATTCGTCCACCACTTTGTTCAACTCAGCCACGTTGATGTGTGACTTTAATCTGTGTCACTTTATTTCAAAATGCATCAAAGAAATGTATTAAATATTGAGTGAAAACCAGTATGATTGACTTGACAATGAACTGTATTGTCATGAAGGTGAAACAGGTTCAGTACCTCCAATCAGAGCAGAGTCAGTCCGGATGGCATTGACTAAAGGTTGACCTGAACCCACTGAACCAGACTGGTCTACAGCAGAGGAAGAAGACAGAGGGGGGGGGGGGAGATATTAAAAACCAAAGGGCACCCAGAGACAGAAGAGAAAAAGTCGAAGAGTGAGAAAGAAACGACATAAAGGAGAGTAAAGAGACAAGAAGAGCAATACACAGGAGCGAATCAGAGAACATCAAACGATTGGAAAATAAACAGATCAGAACAGAAGAGAGGCGAACACATCGTCATTCAGAGGATGGGGAATACCAGCTCTCACTATGACTCTAATAAAGCATCACACGCTGGGTGATAACGAGCCCAGCGGAAAGAAAGGCCAAAGGAATAAAGCAATGAAAGCATTGATCTCACTGTCGTTAATGTGCGATAAATGAGCCGCTCTGAGAGCTGCAGCAGCAAATCTGACACAAGACGACAGGAGGCGAGATAGTCCACTATATTTACATGAAACCCTGAAAGATGTAACGTGTTGAACAACTTTTAATGCAGCGTCGTCAGAACTAACTAACAAACTAACTACAGTCAACATCTGCAGCACTGTGGCTGCTTCTTTAGTCCTTGAAGGATAACGCCAAAGATAGTCTACATTTTTTATTATTGCAAAGAAATCCCATGAAAAGGCCAAAACAAACATTATTAGTTCATCTCTCAACACTTCCTGACTTCCCTTCCCTCTCTGTGGCCCTTAAACCTCAGAAATATAAAGTTTCCACTTATTAACTTTCTAAAACACCTGCACACTTTTAAAATTATTATTATTAAACATGTAGTGCTGGAGTGTGTGTGTCTGGGAGCAGGCAGGTGTGTGTGACACTCAGAATACTGTAAACTAAAGCATATAGAAGATATGCAGGTAATATGATTCACTAGATTTGCATTGCATAGATATATCATGTGACAGAAACTCAATACAATATACAGTATAGTATACAAGTATACAATTTGACATTGAATGACCCTACCTGACAGGTGGCGTGTGTTCTCTGCTGCGTAGGGATTGGCTGAAGCCGAGGAGCCGCAGTTGGACTGCAGCAGAGGTCCGGTGATGACGACGGGGCTGGTGTCCGGGTGCAGCAGAGCAGCTTTCAGAGGGCTGATGGAGTTAAAGTGGACGACCGAGAGACAACCGGTGAAACCGAGAGACGCCAACCTGGACAGGTCTGGATCCAAATCATCGGAGCCTGGAGAAAGAAATGCAACGAGAGAGAGTTGAATGAGTATCATTGTTGGTGGAAAGAGTTCATCTCGGCGTTCTACAAACATCAGCTGGTGGTTTCAGAATAATATATAAACACATTTAAGGATACAGTTTTGATTTATTGTGCATCACATCACCAGTATATCTGTGGACTTATTATATCAGACATAATAAACACAAATTAAACTAAAGAAAATTCTGACTTTCAGAAAATTCTTTCTGCCAGCTGACGGCGGGGATTAGAGGACAAGAGGAGAACGTGCACCTCAGTCTCTATTTGTTCGTACGTACAGCGACTACAGATTGTGTTATAGATGCCATCTCATAACAATAAAGTATTGAATCCAGTCGGGAGGGTTTAGTGTCTTACTGAGAGAAGAGAGTCCGGGCTCCTTTGTGGAACTGTATCATCTTTCCAACTGACTTGAACTGATACAGCCTCGTGTCATTCATTCATTATTATTGTTAACGCCACTGAGAGCAGCAGCACACGCACTGTCATCAAGTCAGGATCCATCAAGCTCATCAGACAGAATGCAAACATCAGACTGTCAATGGTTTCAGCTCCCAGTCTGCGTCTATCAGTCCTCCAGACAGATGTGCACTCTCACCTCTATCTGTTCACTTTATTGACTTAGATTTCTTCATCCTTCAGCTGCACTCCTTCACAGCCGTGTAAACAGCAGCTGTGAAAGCCGACATTACCGCTGTAAGCAGCTGCATCAGTGTCTGTTCAGATGACTGAGAGGGGACCGTGAGTTTCACCAGGACACATCTGCATGTTGATGCAGATACACTCCTCACTCCATCACCTCCCGTCCCATTCTCTGTCTCTCTGTAGTCCTTCCGGGTCGATTAGTTATGCTGATGGATGACTGACGGGGTTGGCAGGAAACGACTCCACTTTTCCTGCTGCTTCTCTGATCCTGATCTGACTCTCTGCCTCCTCTTCTGGTTTGACAGAGGGGGGACCGATCACACGCTGACACGTCGGGGTTAAAACGCACTCGAGTTACAACGTACTCGAGCTTCACATCCGACAAGTTCTTGGAGAGTTTGTATAAGTTACTCCTTCAGATGTGCTGTGCAAGGTTCAAACTTAGTACAATGTACTGACAAACTGCTGCAATCTACATGTTTATACATAATTACAAGAATCTACTATAGAGATAAGAAAGACATTTTAAATAGCTGACTAAAAAGCCAGTGTGTCTGCTGTGTTTGTGTCTTATCAGAGAGCTGTGACTGCAGCCTGCAGCCTCTCAGCGCTTCATGTTATTAACAGCGTATATCTCAGTCCGTCTCTGATGGAGCCATGACAGAACCAATTACTGTCTCACCCCGACTGTTACAGATCCCTGTCCAGGACGACACGGCTAAATGGATAAAGTAGGGCGCTAAATACAACCCGGGTTGGCAACACTTTGCAATAAGGCATCCATTAAATGGACTAGATGTTCACTTCTGTGACGGGAGGAGGTGAACGTAGACAGAGCTTCGACAGAACACTCTGAATTCACTGATTTGAGCGGGACAATTAACATTACGCATCTGTGACAACATAGCAGCAGCGGAGTTTCTTTCTACAGTCGTCCTCATTGATGAGTGTTAGCAGAGTGGTGATTATTGACGTATCATCTCATATCCTGGATATCTAACAAATGATCATGCTGCACGTTTTACCACATTGTTGGTTAACTTTGCAAACATTACTTCTTTCAGCCACTTCTCATGAACTCTGAACATTTCACGCTCTGATGGGAAGTCTGAAGTCAGACAGGACAATAGAAACTGGTCACTTTGCACATGTTTGTAAGATACTGAAGTATTTCATCATCCTGTGTGGCCTTAACTTAGTCACCAGGTAACAGGGCCATCTGGATGCATGACTGACTCAAGACCTTAAACATTATGTTGCTGAATCCAACGTCCCCATCTGCTGTAGCAGTTTTGTGTTTACCTCTTGACTCAGCACTACTCAGTGTTAAAAGGTGATTTATGTTTCCATTTTAGGACTAACACGACATTTATTCCTGCAGATGCTGAGTGTTGGATGAGGCCAAACATGTCAGCGCTGTTATTCAAATGAGTGCGAGTGCTCTCTGCGTCCTCACTCACCGTGCACTCGGCCCAACATCAGCGACTTCAGGGCGTTGAATTCTCCGTCAGACGTCAGGTTGAAGTCTTCTCTTGGGTTTTGGTCGACCTGAAACACCCAACATATTTCCGTTATTAACGGCGGGTGAATGTTTTGTATTGCCTCACGAGAGAAACAGACTTTTGCGCCTTTAGTGTGGAAGTCAAATCTGAATTCAGAAATCCGTTCGTTCTAGTTTTTTGAACATTGTTCAGTTTTCCCTTTGTTTGATCTCAGCAGCTCAGAGGGAGAAACGAGCGACAGAGTCCACACTAATGTCTGTCGTCGGGGGGGATTCTCCACTGGAGATTATTTTAATGAGCGCTGCTCCACAGAGTCTGACAACGTGGCTGTGGAGAAGAAAGCGAGTCAAACCCAAAGCTGAAGTTTCACACACAGCTTCAGCACTTAAAGGCAGTTTGACACCAAAGCTCGAAGAGATGCTTAATTTTGGTCTCGTTTTATTTCAGCTCCGTTTGTAAGTAGAAGTTTTAAATACTGATTATTTCAGCGAGGTATCAATTGACTTGAAACTCCGGGTACAATAACTCTCAGTCATCTAATTACCAATGTGGCATTTTACTGCTGTGAAACACACCTGCACGTCTTCAGCATCAACTCCCCTGCGTCTGCTGATGAACTCAGTGAGATGAGGTGTGAACAAGTGTTTTAATCTCTTGGTTTATATTTCATGTCATGTAATCATGCGGTTGAGCGGCGACATGTGAAATGATAACGGCAGATTAGACTTCCTGTTCTGTGTTAAATGAACTTTAAGTGGTCAGTTGGATTTCTAGATGATGCAATTTAAGGCAAATACATTTGCAGAATCTTCATCGTTCGTTCCCTCTTCACTCAGAACAAGACGACGTTCACGCTCGAGGCTGCGAGACGCTTTAAGCTACGATGCTAATGTTAGCATGCTAACACGCACACAGTGACACATGCTGTTCACCATCTTAGTTTAGCATTTAGCAAGTGTGGGACTAATTAAAATAGTTAACACAGATATATGTTGTGTATGTTGCAGATAGATAAATAAATGGTCATTATGTGAATATAAAGTGGAACAATCCCGTTCTGCTGATGCTGAAAGATGAACTCCAGGGTGGAGTTTTCTTTGCATTAAATTCCTAAGATTTATTTGACACTTCAGTTTCCACTCCTTCGGTGTGTGAACAGAGTGGGACTAACTGGAGCATGCTGCGAGATCAACAGGAAACCCTCGGAGGAACACAGAACTCACTGGCCTCTCTGATAACAGCGCGGAGACACAGAGGGCGCAGTGTATCGGTAGCCCCGAGCGATTCAGAATTTCAGTGAGTCATTTTTCAACGGGACAGCTGCTCAGGGGCGAGGATGTGATAGTGTCCACCTGTGAGAGCAGTGTGGAGACTGCGGGCCATCAGGACGCGGCACACTGAAAGTGTTGTGGAGGTTCACCTGATGTCCCCGGAGTATGTTGCTACAACCATATCATGATTCAAGGTGATGGAAACTGGCGAGATGAGATGCACCTCATATTTCACTGGAATCAGGAGGCTGCAGCCGTGCAGGACGAGGTCACCTTGTATTTCATCTCAGCGTGTTGATAATTATACAGACGCTCTGAAGTTAACCTCGTATATCATCTGAGGCTGTTAACAAGATAAGACTCTCAGTAGATCCAGATAGGATTTAAAACGCTTCATATTTCACCTGAAGCTCTTCTAATGTGCCGTTTGTTCCTGCTGGCCTGCCGTAGCTCTGCTGCCATCACTGGGGCTCTATCATCTCTGAGAGGAACAAGAGAGTCGACTCTGTTCGTTCCCTACTTTTACACAAACAGCTCAACATGTGATCCACCACCATCATTAGCTCCAGCAGGCAATTTGTTTGTCTCAAAAGTGTGAATGGAGGGAGACGTAAAGCTATTAGAACGTATATTATTAGGATATTAAAGTGTTCACATGGAGAAAACAGTTTTGACAAGTTAAAAAGATCAATCCAGAATCTCTTTAGTATCAATCGTCAGCAGCTGTAGACGTGAGCGGTGGTTGTCAAGTGTTCCTCCATGAAGGAGCAAGTTACAAACCTGTTAAAGGCAGAGATCATTGTGGGAGTGCACGTATTTATAGTCTGCTCTTTATATTCTCTGCAGGTATTTTGGCCTGTTCGGGACAAGACGGCGCAACTACTTCTGTAACAGGACACGCCCACACCTGGACTTTAGTGTCATGTCTTTTTTAATGTTACATTTCTGCTCAGTAACAGCATGTTTAAAACCCCGCACACACACCGCGTGTCAGGTGATCAACATAATTCACATTTGCATAACAATGCTCTCCATATTGCTCTTATTCTCCATGTGCTCACAGCTTTTATTTTGAAAATACGGCGAGTCTTACAGGACAAACCTTCAACCTTAAGCTCTGATCTGTTTGAAGCTTTATTGATTGCTAAAATATAGTTACACAATTCCTCAAATCGGACAGAACTGTGCTTCCTCAGACGCTCTGATGGCAACCGGAATACTTTGTGTCACAAAATATGGTATTATGTATTAATTCAACTCTCTGTACCAACAGGTACATGGTGTGTGTGTGTGTGTGTGTGTGTGTGTGTGTGTGTGTGTGTGTGTGTGTGTGTGTGTGTGTGTGTGTGTGTGTGTGTGTGTGTGTGTTTATAACCTGCACAGACACAGAGTCCGTCAGTCTCCTGATGGTGACAGTGTGTAGGTGTCCGTTGGACAGACTCTTCGCTCTGCTCCGCAGCACTTCAGCATCTCTGCTGCTGTCCAGCTTGTACCTCACCTCCAGCTTATCTACACACACACACACACACACACACACACACACACACACACACACACACACACACACACACACACACACACACACACACACACACACACACACACACACTGTGATAATGAATACAGCCTCTCTCCATATTAAGAGGATTAGAAGATAATTCCCTATCAATAACTGTGATTCACTTCTCATTTATTTTCCTAATATCTGGAGGATTAAATGCAGATTTAATTAAAGCCTTGTGATGTTTTTGGGCTTTTAAGATTATTAAGAAGGATAAGATATTACACGCTGCCTTAACAAGCACACATATAATATGTTTTATACTTTTCTAGTATAATAAATAATCCAATAACGAACATTTCACGATTATGTTCTTTGTATTACAAAGATGTATTTACCAAAAAGGAATAATTGTTTGGTGAATGAGCTCATGCTGTTTCTGATAGTAAATTGGTATTCTTGAAAACAGGCTTGAAGTGATTGACAATAAATAATATTTATAATAAGAAATAAGAAATGAGTTTAGCAGCAGAAAGCTCTCAGGGATTTAATTGGACGTAAGAAATAATTAAGTGCATTTACCTGACGACTCCGCGGTCAGCATGAAGGCTTAATGCCACGCTGTCCGTCAGCAGTCCTGTCCTTAACGCCACAACAAATCCATTTACAGCTAATCTGGCAGCAAAGTGCCTATTTTACTACTTAGACCTTTTGAATGTAAAGTACCTCCTACTACTTTTAAAAATCATAACATAATAAGTATTTAACACGAAAGTTAATGAAACACATCAAGAAGTTGTGCGCCGTTTTATTCAGCAGCCATCAAGCTTCACTCGTCAGGTCTCCGGGATAAGACCAGTCTGAGACGAAACATAACAGCTCCGGCTGGACGGATTAAAAGGCAGCAGAGGCTGACAGGGTGACTGCAGAGAGAGGAAACATCTGACAGACCCTGATCTGCTAAAGCTGCAGAGCAGGAGGAGAAAGGGAGGAAGAAGGAGAGGAGGAGAGGTAAGATGAGAGGCTGGGAGGAGAAACAGAAAAGTAATTGAAGTCTTGGCAAGATTTTTCATCTTCGGTGTGAAAATGTGGACAGAATACCGTAAAAGAAATAAGAGCAACAAGCAGGAAGGAGAAGAGAAGTAAAGAGATGTTGAAGAGGAGGGACACGGGGAGTGGGAATATAAAAAGGATGTTAGAGGGGGAAAGAATGCTGCAAGGGAGAAGGAGGCAAACAGGGAAAGAAGCGTGTGAGAAGCTTTTCATAAATATTAGAGGACTTCAAGTATGAGTGATCAGGAGGAGAGGAGACGAAGGAGGGACGTGAACAAGGCAGCAGAGAGGGAGGTGACTAGCAGGAGAGGTGTTAAAGGCTTATTAAGAGTGATTCACCAAATCAGAGCTGCAGGAAAGAGAAGTCAAGGTAGATAAGAAGCTCTACTTCAATCTTGTGCAACAGCCAAACAAACTCCTTCAGAATAAGAGCTTCCTCACCATGCTTGTTGATGAGCAGGGCCAGGTACTCTCTGTAGTAGGAGCTGACGTAGAGCAGCAGAGCCGGACTCTGGTTGGTCCTGAAGCTCAGCGAGACGTTCTCTCCTCTCAGCGTCATGTCGGAGTAGATGGAGGACGGCAGGGCGCTGCTGTTCCTGATGAACTCGTACGGCTCCTTGAAGCTGAAGCTGACGGACGTCTCCGACTTGAAGCCGGCCGACACCTCTGGAGGAGCAGAGACGTCCACAGAGACGTTACAGGGTTTAGCAACATCACAAATGGAGAGTAAAAGTAAAAGCCGGTTTATCAAGACTTATAAAAACACAATGTTCCACACGGGCACAAATAAACATCAAAGAATTCTCTTTCTGACAGAGAACTCTCTTTACAGCCGACTACAGACACATTCAAGCCTCTTGAATCAGATCAAATAGATTCTTCATCAAGGAGGAAGACTTGAGTACTTTTTCTTTCTTGTTTCAACATTACCTTTCATATTCGCATTTTATGTATTTTACTCCTTCTTATTAGGACACTTTGACTTTGCTATTGGCACCCGAGGCTGTTCTCAAAATACCAGCGAGAAGAAAAAGAACATACTCATCACAGAAAAAGAGTATTTTAAACACAGCTCCGTGCAGTATTTCACATATGCACCAGAGCAGCTGAACTCTTCCTGTGCCTCAGCCGGCGGACGTGGATGCAGATAAGCGCCGTAGATATTTGTAGAAGAAGAAGGTAAAGTTCCTCTGAAGTTCCTGAACTGAGACATAAAGTTCAACGCGATGACGCAACATAAGTGCAATTAATCTAACATCAAACAACTAAACTCCAACACATCACACAGACACTATGTGTTAAAGCCTGTGATGCCACACTAAACACTTCTCCACGAGTGCTAAGTGCATGAAGGGTTCACTGGAATGACGATTATTAACCTTTAAACAGCGGCAAACAAAACGCCCACACGTGGATATTCTGAGTAATAGTCTCTGTCTCGTCTTTTTATCGTGTTTTAATTGCATTTCCAACATTATGAGAACATCCTGCTGCAGCCCTATAGAGAAAGACACGCACTAATCTTTATGGCGACACCGAGAGATGCACTGCTCACACGACTTCTCCTCCTAAAGAAACATCACAACAGCCTGAACCTTGCATAGGGAAATATATCATTAAATAAGTAAAGTAACTGTGAAGCAAAGAGGACGGGGGTGAAAGCATGATGACACTGTTGTAAAGCAGTAAAGTGGTTCATGCAGAGAGGTCAGTATGTGGCTCCATTAATGCAGTGTGTGCTAAAGAGAAATGTCTGATGTTAGAGACACCTGTAATGGCTTCAGCTTCATAAAGACTGTGACAAAGAAATGTAACAATTCAGCAAGTAAACACGTTAACGATGATTTAAAATATGTTTTAAGAATCAGGCTTTCGAGTGTTTTATGAGGAAGGACCTGCAGACCTCAAGGGGGCCCACAATGCATTTGGGTGAGTGACACTGATCCTTGAATTGTCTTTTTTAAGTGTGTGAAAACTATATTTTTATTTTTATTCCAAATAGAATTGAAAAACCTCAAAAGTAAGAAGACTCTCCTGGCAAAGGAAACCTTTAGCAACATACAAACATTGTCTGGTGTGACGGTATGACTTGCCTGAACACCTACAGTGTGTATGTGTGTACCTGTATGGCAGAAGACTCCAGTGTAGGCTGACAGGCCGCAGTCACAGTGGAAGCCGCTGGCTCTCTCCACACAGCGGCCCTGGTTCTGGCAGAGCGAGCCGTAGCTGCTGCAGTGACCCGGGCAGCCAGGGTTGAACTCCAGGAGTGATCTCCGCCCTCTCCTCCAGGTCCAGGGTGACGCCGTTCAGCTGCAGGGAGCGAATACAGCCCCGAAAGCCCTTCTGCCTGGAGGCTGTGCCTCCTGCAAAACATATAAACAGTGCATGGCATTTTAAAAATGTAGTGGCTGAACAACACCAGCAATCCGTGTCAAATATGGAACGCACATCCTAGTGTCCTCTTTGTACCGGCCTTTCATAATGTGTGAGTGTTGACAAGTCTCTATGTTTCCTCTCTCTATACTTTTCATTCCTCCTCCTCCTCCTGTCATCTGCAGCAGATCCACACGCCGCTGCTCCCCCAGAAGCTGCAAACTGTCAACACCCTTCTTATAAAATGACACAACGATGAACCAGCGATGAGGCAACAAGGTGGAAAACTGAATCAGAGACGTCACCTTCATCAGCTGTCTTTTTGTCTGTCTGTCTGTAAAGCATCATTTCATGTGCTGCCGGGCTAACGAGCCGGTCGGCTGCGCTGCGGAGACACTGTGTGACTGCGTGTCTGGTCATGTGTGTGTGTGGAGCAGAAAGGCAGATTTCTTGCACCCCTTCACCACGTCCAGCCCTACATGCCTGTGGACAGTGAACAGATATAAAAAATGAATGTCGACCTTTGAACACACATCAGAGCCCTTGTATGTGATGCCACAGCACAAGCTCACACCTGACAACCTTTCTGCAAAGATCACGGATAGAAATTGTTTTGTCCTCAGAGTTCAGACATGACAACACTTTGTTCTCACTGTTCAAAGCTGACAACTTCCTACTTCTCCACAGCAGCAGCTTTAAGCCTGTACATCACTGAGCTCTCTCCATCCTGCTTCCTGCTCTGATACAAGCAGCGAACAGTAAATCATTTAAAGAGGTAAGCATCAGTGTCGAGGTGAAGAATGCAAAATGACGCACTACTGATAAATTAGCCGAAGTTATGAATAAAGCTGTGTGTGTTCTGCAAATTCATTTATAATTAGTAATAAACGAGAGTCGTAATTAAACATAATCTTGATTAACTAACTAATAGGAGCTCACAGAGGGAGAGTTATTGAGGCAGTGATTGCAAAATGTTTTTATTTACAGCGATTTATAGACAGTTAAAAAAGCAATATTAAAACAGGAAGTAAAATTGATGGGGTTTTTAATAAATATATAAAATGTTGGTAATATTTGGACATGTATCATCAAATCAGTATATTGTGACATTAAACGCTGGAAGACTTATAACTACAAGTGTACTGGGGATAAATGTGTTACAGTATATATATATATATATATATATATATATATTACTTAAGTATTTAAATGCTTTCTGTAATGCTGTAATACAAATATTACTCATTACTTTTAACATTATCAGAGAATATTAAAGACTTCTGCTGTTTGACGATTAAATGAACTACAAGTTGTGACGGCAGACTCCAAAACTGAATTATGGGGCTAGCATCTGTTTTACATTGATAAAAGATTCATATTTAATTGTGTACAAGTAATTATATAATATAATATTATACAGCTACACACACGCTCATTTAATCTTGAACAGTTTCTGCTTTTGCAGAATGTTTTGTGCTGTAGTGGTGAAACGTCAGACGAACATGTGTTGACTGTTGTAGGATGAGACGCACGACTTGCCTTCAGTGTGTGTGCACAGGTTTAGTCATGATAACAAATGTAGTTGTTGCTTACTGAAGATAACCACAATATGTTTTCATTCCAAGGACACTTTATGTACAGAAACAAGAGAACTATATTGATGAGAAAGCGTGGCTGGTTCTGTTGGAGGGAGTTGGTTTCTGGGTCGACTCTGCAGGAGTGTGTTGATACTTTGAATCTGTAGACAACCATGAAGAGTGAAACCTGCAGAATCTGGAAACTTTGAGCAGCTAAACGAAGAGTACAGCTGAATAACTACAGAGGTTTCAACCTCATATGAAGGTTGAAGACAGGTGAAGACAGGAATCACTTCTGAGAAGGGAAGATTATTTCTAAAAAAAGCACATATGAGGGATCTTTAGATCAAAGAGTCCAAATGCAGATAAAGTCCACCTCTGACCAAATGAGACCTTCAAGATCAGTGAGAACCTCGACAACAAGCTCGTACAAGACGGTCCAGCCTCTGCACGCTCCACGCTGAGAGAGCACGCTCTGTACATGCAGTATGAGAGCACATTGAGAAAACTATTAGTGAAATGGAGATCAAAGCAAGCATCAAAGGCAAAGTGTACGGCTCACAATACAAATAACCTCGACCTGCAGCCCGAGAGCAACGTGTAGAACAGAGAGTTCAGTTAGCGGAAGAAAAACTCTGGAGTTCAAATTCAACACATATCCAACAGAGGACATGCATGATACCATGCAACAACAGGATACCATGCAACACACACAATGCAGAGACATTCAGGATATCATGCAACCAAACATTGCAGAGGACATGCAGGAGACCATGCAACACAACAGTGCAGGAGGACATGCAGATATCATTCAACCCAACCCTTGGAGAGACATGGCAGGATATCATGCAACACAAACAGTGTCAGAAGAACATGCAGGATATCTGCAAACACAACAGTGCAGAAAACATGCAGATATCATGCAACAAAACAGTGCAGAAGACATGCAGATATCATGCAACACACAGTGCAGAAAGACATGTCAGGAAATCATGCAACACAACAGTGGCAGAAGACATGCAGGATATCATCAACACACAGTGCAGAGGACATTGCAGAGAGACCATGCAACACAACAGTACAGAGGACATGCAGGATATCATGCAACACAACAGTGCAGAAGACATGCAGGATATCATGCAACACAACAGTGCAGAGGACATGCAGGAGACCATGCAACACAACAGTGCAGAGGACATGCAGGATATCATGCAACACAACAGACGCTGAATATGCCACCTGCCACTTATTTGTAAAGTAGAAATTGAATGAATGATCAAACATTACAGAAGGGATGACTACAATTAATGATTGTTTTTTAATCATCATTTATGCTATTGCTTTTAGCCACACTGTCAGCAAAGCTCCAGGGATGCAATGTCTGTCTGTCAGTTCAAAACATCATTCATAGATCAGATGCGGACCACTTTATTAAAAGTGTTCCTGCTTTAATCATATTAAAAGTTCCTTCTGACGCATACTTCTAAAGCCTGTGATTCATTGAAATAGTTTATTTTGAATTATTCTGAGCACTTAGTTTGCTGTTGTTGATAAAATCACCAGACAAAAACTAACACGTGCAAAACTGACAAAACTTAAACGTGCAAAACTTACACGTGCAAAACTGACAAAACTGACAAAACTAACACGTGCAAAACGAAGGTATTTGACGAGTTGAGAGTGAGTGAGTGTTTCGTCTTTGTGCTGCCAAATTTGAATGAACTCCCCATTTGTTTGTGCTTCTTCTCCCTCTTGTGCACCGTGCGCTCTGCGCTGGGCACCAAACACCAACAACAGACGGACAAAGGATTTATGAAGTTGAAATCAACCAACACCTCAAAAACAGTCCAGTATCTGCACAATACTGTCTCTTACGGATCCAAGCACAGGATGCAGAAAACAAATACGTCAGCAAACCAGCCAATAAAATGCTGGTTATCTGTCCAAACCAGGCAACACAACAAGTAATGTGAAACGCTGCTCGGATTGAATGCAGAAATCTTTCACTTGCAACTGCTGCATGTAGATATTTTAAACCTACAAATATTAGGCAATAAAGAAAGTGGAAAAGCAATCCCATGGTTTATAAATCCATGCAAGGCAATAACACGGGTTATTAATCGGAACAATGCAATTCACAACCTTATAAATCCGTACAAGGAGTAATTAAGGCTCATAAATACACTTTAGAAATGAATTATGACTTATGAATTCATGACACAGTTGTATGCATTAAATGCAAGTACTCTAAATGCACTGTGCTTTTTAACACATCCAATGTAAACATGTTCCCTAGTCGAAGGCAGGATTACGGCTAATGAATAAAATATACATAATCTTATGGCTTGTAAAGCAATGTTGTTACTTATGATTGCATACAAGTTGAGCTGATATGAATGCTTATTTCAGGCATTTCAGTTAATATATATATATTATAATATATACATCGTGCTGTAAATAGTGTTTTTCAGGGATACTTGAACAGAAAACATGTTT
The DNA here is from genome assembly GCF_900634415.1 of Cottoperca gobio. Classification (NCBI taxonomy): domain Eukaryota; kingdom Metazoa; phylum Chordata; class Actinopteri; order Perciformes; family Bovichtidae; genus Cottoperca; species Cottoperca gobio. Next base: position 3,684,565 of record NC_041371.1, on the reverse strand, counting down.
TTACTCTAAACAAGGACATTCTTCATTCCTGCACGTCAAATATCTTCATACAAACATCCGTTACCAAAGCATTCTGGGAAAAAACACCAGCATGTAAATCTATGAGATTTAATCCAGTGTGCTGTGCTGATAACTCAGAGGTAAACATATACGTGTTTAGGCTGAAGGTGGTGACCTCACAGCGGATTATTCAGCCAATCAATATTCTCCTCTACGTCGCTGCTGCTGCTGCATTCATCTCATCACTGTGTGTTGTTTGTTTTCCCTCCACACTGTGTGTTTACTGACGGCTGCGTCGACAACAAGAGACAACCAAATGTAGATTTGTGGGAAAAAAGAGAATATTTTAGCCTTTTTCTGAGGATTTAATCGCAGTCTGACCCGGACACAGAGCGCTCTGTAGGATTACATCATATAACTGCGACTAAACTTAAGTCTCACATCAACATCTTCTGTATTTAGAACAACTTAGAACATCAGAGGCTGCACACATCATTAAATTGAAAATAATGCTCTGCCTTTCCAGGTAATTCAGTCCAATTACATAGAGTGTTGCTGTTAGATACATTACATTTTATCGTCTTTTATTTGTTAAAGGTTGACCTCTAGTAGAGCTTAAGAGTTTGTTAGTATCTCATACAGTTGGCGGCTGTAACATGTTGCAAAGATTGCTTCTGCAAAAGCTTTATGAGAAAGGAAATGCAGACAACTCATGAATAAGGCCTAAGGATGTGTAACACGTGGGCTTTTGTTGAGAAACAGTGAATGAATAAAAGCCCAGCAGGGTACCTTTAAATGTCTCTGAAAAGTCTTTTGTAATATGTATAAACTTGACTGAGAGAATATACTCCCTGCTAAAGTGCAATGACCATATATAAATGTCTTGTTCTCTACGAAAGCCTTGCGTAACAAGACAAAGCACTGCTCTTGTTTATGATTCATTAGTACCGTCTGATGTGAACTTAGAAAAGGAGAAGAGACTAAAATATACTTGACTAAAAGTTCTTTAATGAAGCTGCTGACTTCAGGAGGAGACAGAAAACACTGAACTAGTGCTTCCCTGGAGAGCAATAAGAGAAACAAGGCAAGTACGTGTAGAAGTTAGTGCCTGAGAGAAGATGCAGAAAGAGTCGCAGTCCTAGAAGACTTGAGAAAGGGCCTTGAACCCTCCAGCTCTGAGACTAATGAGGCCAACATTCACACGGAAGCTCACACACACATTTGTACTTTTTATAATCATAAACAGTCTCTTAAAGAAGCGCGGAGCAACAAAGATAACCAGACTATGGAGAATAAGGAGAGCGTCATACTCCTCACCTATGAACAGCTGGCTGTTGAGCTGCAGGTGGAGGTGTCCGTCAGCAGGGAGCCTCCTGTGTGGCGACAGGAAGTTCATCCAATCGAAGCGACGCCTCTTTGACGTTCCGCTCGGCTCGGACTCGATGCCACCGGTTGTCATTCAGCGGGACGCTCGACTCCACGCGAACCTCCAGCGGCCCGTTACCGACGTCGAAGGAGAAAAGCACCTGAGTGGAGGCTGACGGAGGGGAAGAGATGGGGGGGACAGGGAGGAGGGTGGGGTGTGAGTCACTGCAGCCCACTGCACATCTTACCATTCATCAGTCTGATGAAGCTGATGTTTGTTATGAAGATATTTTACAAATCAAACTAATGATTCTGATAATACAGTGCTTTAATGAAACAAAACATAGAACCAAATGTAAACAAAGACACATTCAGTTAATCAATTAATCACAATTATTTTAGTTTCTTCTTAAATTAAGCAGTGCCAAATCTAAAAAGTAACAGTTGTAAAATTTCAAACTTTACTAAAACAAAATGTCTCTTAACGGCAAACAGATGGAGATGTGATATTGTCCTGCTTTAGTTTGGACAGAACACTCATTCTCTTCAGTTACAGAGACACATTTAGATTTCACCAGCCTCCTCTTCTACCCTACACCCGGCAACATCGAATTTGTGCAAATAGGACACGTCTGCAGCCTCTGAAATAATGACAATAACACACAAACCCTCACTTTGAGATATCGGCTAAAGGAGCCAGGTGCATTTTTGTTTTACAATGAAATCTGGCATGAATCTTCACTTTGAAGCTGCATGTTTTCACACAGCTCTTACAGTCCACGTAGGACCTGCCAATGCTGAACATTGGAACAGAGACAGGAGCTTTAACAAGCAGGTCGGTTGGACTGAAGTGTGTGGAGACCAAACAGGCAGACGAGGGGACTGGAGGGCTCTCTGGAACATAGTTTAATTACTTCTTCACAACAGAACAACACTGGGCACAGCTCTCACAGGATAACAACAAACAAAAGACTGGAGACTCTGGCAAGACGTTATGTACTGATTAGGTGTGTGAACTACGCTGTGCAATGCTTCTTCCAGACTGCGACACCGTCCTTCATTTCAGATTGCTAAGCCTCGCAGTGTGAATGGAAAAATATCATAATGCAAACTCCCAGGTAGAAGCAGGTGCAGACTCTCAGCCAGCCAGTACAACACTGCACTGGTACAGTGTTGTACTTGTAGGTAGAGATTCTACACAAGACACCACGGCCAGCGCCCTGACCTGTTTCAGCACCACGGCCAGCGCTCTGATCTGTTTCAGCACCGCGGCCAGCGCTCTGACCTGTTTCAGCACCACGGCCAGCGCCCTGACCTGTTTCAGCACCGCGGCCAGCGCGCTGATCTGTTTCAGCACCGCGGCCAGCGCCCTGACCTGTTTCAGCACCGCGGCCAGCGCCCTGACCTGTTTCAGCACCGCGGCCAGCGCTCTGATCTGTTTCAGCACCGCGGCCAGCGCCCTGACCTGTTTCAGCACCGCGGCCAGCGCCCTGACCTGTTTCAGCACCACGGTCAGCACCGCAGTGCTGAATGTCTGTTATTTACTTCCTCTTTGCTCAGCCCTGTCAGATCTCTCCACCAACAGAATAAGATTTAGGAGCGAGCAGGTGAACCAAACCATCATCCTTCATGTTGTGCGGATGGAGGGTGAGGATGTATTACTGCGGGAGCACAGAGCAAGACGAAACAGCCCGGCATCATACAGTCACTTCAGAAATTGTTCTCCGGCTCAGCCTCAGAGTTTCACAGCGATCTGAGGAAGCTAGGCTACAGTCGAGCAGTATTCAGAGCTGAGGCTGTCCCTGTAGTTTGTCCCTTCAAATCCCACTTCTAAAACTACTTCCTCCAAAATGCAACACAAAAAGAACTGCAAAAACCACAAGCTGAACCAAATTAAAAAGGTAAAGTGACTTTAATAACCGATTCAAGTCCTCTGAATGACACACGGCACTGCGGCACATAAATGTGTATACATTACACACTACTGTCACAGCCATATACACACAAGGACACCTTGTTGGGTAATACAGCTATATTTTAAATGACATATATGGAAGGCTATAAACATACATCTCACGCCCGGCCACATCTCCACGGCACACATAAACTAAATAACACCCTGTTGGTTATTACTGTCATAATCCTAATGACACTCTATAGGGCCTATAAATGTGTGCATTACACAAGAATCAATCAACAGGAATGGAGGGTCACGGCTAAAATGCCCCCAGAGAGTTCACAAAACAACTGTCAAATTAAAAACAAGGGTACAAAAAAAAACCTGCAATGATTATGAGTTCCCTCTTTATGGATTTCACCTTGACTACATTTTATTTGTTGAATGCAATGTTGTCCCGTGTGGGCCGGCATATCTTATGGCAGCGCATGCAATGCACTCAACTGCATTCTGTGGGGAAGGGAATGAATTGGAAGACAAAGAGCAACGCAGCCGAGAGCAGAACAACATGTTGGAAACATGCAGTCAATACAGCCTGTACACAAAGAACTGAACGGACAGTCTCATCCAAAGTCAAAAGTTAATGAACTTATTTTGGAAAATCTTACCGAAGAAAAGAGAAATAAATATAGTCCCAAACTTCCTTCTACTGCGTTTTCTAAAAGCACCACTATTAAGACATATTCACAGAAATAAAAGAAGAGTCTTTTAGTCTTGCTGCCATTCTGTAAATCACACACGTCCCCTTTAACTGTGTTTGATTCGGACTCGGTCTTTATTCTCCAGCTCTTACTCACAGCTCAGTTCGATCCGGATGAAGTCTTTGATGCCCAGGTTCTCCAGGAACACACCAGAGGAGGCCGTGGTTTTAAACAGGAAGGAGATATCTGCGCTCAGCTCTCCGTGGAAGGTGGGAAAGTGGAGGTACGACGTCTCCTTGTCGAAAAACGCAGCGTTCCAGAAGTTCTCTGAGAAACAAAATCAAAAGTCATCGTCAAGATCTTTGAATAGAAATCAAATCAGAAACAAGTTAGCGATCCTGTTGTATCGCTGGAGTAAAAGCTTTGACATTTGTGTCAAATGTAATAAATATGAAATTTAAAACTGCAATTACAAAACAATTTACAGTTTCATATTGTATAGTTTAGAGTTTTCAGAAACTATGGATTAAACAAGCCTTTGGACAGAGCCATGCTAATGCTGTCTTTATGATATGCTAAGCTAATTAGCTGCTGACAGTAGCTTCATATCGAACAGACAGATGTGAGAGTGGTATCATCTTCTCATCGAACTCTTTGCTAAAAAACTCTGAAGACTGACGTGTTGGATGAAGATTTAACCTTTTTAAAGACAACACAGCATGTGTCTGTGTGTCCGATCATGCAGCGTGACGGAATAAACATCATGTAGTAACTTGGCAACTAGAGAACCGAGTTGGACTTACTGTCTCCGTGACAACGCAGCGGCCCCACCCTGTAGGCGGCCTCTGACCCCGCCCTCGTGATGTCCCCCAGCACCAGAGACCTGACGGGCAGGCTCTCTCTGTGGGTGAGCAGGCCCGAGTCTTCAGCCCTGCAGTTAAAGAAAAGAGGAAGAGGAAGAAGCAGGAGGAGGAAGAAGAAAAAGAAGATGTTGGATGTGGAGACTTAACCCCAAACTATGAATTATTGTGTTTGTCTTTAATATTGCATCACCCTTGTGATGATATTACATGCAATCTCTCGGGGAGATATTTATGACGGTCGACATCCATCTCCTAAAACAAGATACCTCCGGTGCACTGACGCCCACACGCCGCTTCACACACAAGATAATCCGCCTGTTTGTCTTGTTGCTGAGGGAAGTTGTGTGTAAAAATACATCCAGGACTGGAAGCGAGGAGCGTGTACAGCACTATGTCAGCCAGATAAAATATTGAAGAGGAGCAGCGCCGCTCTGTAAAAATAGAGTTGGCGTTGCACAAACAGTTTGTACTGGGAAATGATATAATGCAGGGAGGGAGGCAGCGGCAGGACGGTTCAGACGTGAGGAGAGGTCGGTGCTCTGCTCAAATTATCCCGATCGATTTGTTGTTTGCTTCCCTGCCGAAGTCTCTGTGATAACTGTTTACCTACAAAAGCTTTTAGCACTTATGTTTGACATTCAAGGGAAATATATTCAGAGTGGGAGTTCTATCAGGAAGACTTCTTCTAAATCAAAGCAGTTTTCTTTTTGTATATGAAGCAAAAAGAAATGAACAGGAAATCATATCTGGCATCATGAGGCCACTGCATGAAGGTAATATTGATAACCAAACGTCTCTGTTTATACTTCAGCATGTTCTTCTTATGTATCAAATACAATGATTTTAACTTGCTTCACTTTTTACTGCTCAGGAAGTTATTAAGCAACAAACGTCACCGGCTGCATTTATATACAGATTACTGACGAGAGCAGTTCTGTCAGATACCCTGGACAAGCCTGTTTATTGTGACTATACGTGTGTGTGTGTGTGTGTGTGTGTGTGTGTGTGTGTGTGTGTGTGTGTGTGTGTGTGTGTGTGTGTGTGTGTGTGTGTGTGTGTGTGTGTGTGTGTGTGTGTGTGTGTGTTTATTGATTTCAGTACCACTCCATGCGGTCGGCATCACAGTTGCAGTAGTGTTGTGGGTCCACGCAGTCGCCCTGCAGGCCGCAGACGCACTGCTGACTGGCTGGATGAGCTCCACCCCAATAAGACTGGACACGACCGGGACCGGGACCACCGAGCCACCAGCTGAACGGAGAGCCCTCTGAAACACACACACACACACACACACACACACACACACACACACACACACACACACACACACACACACACACACACACAGGGAAACAAACAAAGACATGTGTTCTGAGAGACAATAGTGCTTTGCTGTATTAAATGAAGGAGATACTTCGTCCACACATTTGACCAGAAAACACATTTTTAATGTTTAAAGTTTTTCCATGTTTGGCTCGGTGACACGTGAGACTTGTCATTCATTTAAACAAAGTAGCTTTTATGGCCCTTATACCAAACAACACGTACAAGATGAAGATTAAAAGATGATACGCAATAACAGCTACATAAAACTTTGTGTGTTGGATATTAAGTGTAGCGTTCTCTTCACTCACATTACAAATGTGTGCTACTGTGTGTTGTGAGCATCATTAATATGAGAGCATTGGGAGTTAGGGTTAGGAAAGTCAATGCATTCATTCATTCCACAAACTCCCTTTACATTGCTTTTATTTCATGTCTTTTACTGGAACGTCTTTCCTGCAAAACAAGCGAATAGTAAGTACGTCTATAAATACTGCTGCACTCAGCATGCACACTTCTCTGGTGATGCTCGTGCACAGACTGAAGCACACTTCCTTGTAAGCCACTCTAAGAGCATCAGCTAAATGCCAAGAAGGTGAAGCACTCCCTCCCTCCACGTGAATCTGAAATAAGTGTTTGCCACGAGTAAATATTGTTCTTCACAGCGTAATGGTCAGTTAATGACTTGTTAACTTGATGGGGACAAAAAGAAAACTTAATTGCACTCTCTAATCTAAAAGAAGGAGACATTTCAACAGATTGTACACAACCCATTTGTCTGGCTCATCGGGAAGAAGAAATCCTTGGACCCTGAGTAAGTTTGCAGCAATGAGCATCACGGTCGTTTTGTTTAGTTTGGAACGATAGTGTGGAGTTAGATTGTGTTCTCCAGAACTCACTCTGATCAAATTAGATTCAAAGAAAGCAACAAATAACTTGACTAGACTTAAAGTCCTCGATAGAGAAGACGGCCTTCGAAGATGATCATCGGCCTCCTTTAGTTAAACCTCCTTTCTCTCCACTGCTTACTGTCTCTGGTTTGAGTCACCCCGTGAGGAAAACGAGATTCAGGACGGTAAAACATCCGCCTAAACAAACAGACTCTTACCTGGAGTGTTGAGGAGGCGGGACTTCCTGCAGCGGTAGGACAGATCCTGTTCGCAGTGCTCTGATTGGCTGATGACGGCCAACAGCTGCTCTTCTTTCGTGGAGTAGTCAAAGTGAACTGAATGCTGGTTCACACCTGGAGACGGTCGGACTCTGGTCAGCTCGCTGTTGTTGTGCTGGATCACCATCCATGTGTTCTCTTCTGTGAACACACAGACGGATATTATATTATATCCAAAGATGCTGATTAAATGATCCAATCAGAAGGTCACAGTTCAAACACACACCGCCATCCAGATAATTAGTTTTAAAAAAAAGTGTTTTATTGAGGATTAGACAACGACAGAGGTAAATAAAATGTGTCATGCATCTTATCATACGTATAGCATAACACTAGCTTTCATTTATCACCAGACTATACAAACGTCAAAGAATTAGAAACATATTCAAATATAAACAATTTCATCGTGTGGAGCACTTAGTGCAGAGACACATACAAAAAAGGAGAGAACAATAAAAGTTCTTTATCATCATGATACAAATGATGTAAAGCACCAAGACGTAGAGAGAGAGATAGAGAGAGAGAGAGAGAGAGAGAGAGAGAGAGAGAGAGAGAGAGAGAGAGAGAGAGAGAGAGAGAGACAGAGAGAGATTGAGGAAGAGAAGAGGAGAAAGAGAGAGAGAGAGAGAGAGAGAGACAGAGGAACGTGGGGGAGAGATTGAGGAAGAGAAGAGGAGAAAGAGAGAGAGAGCCTTGTGAGAAAGATGGAGGGTGGAAGATAAAGTGGATCAGAGCGTGATGAGAGGAGCGTCCTCATTGACAATTATGTTAATCATAAAAAACGTTGAGTGATGATGTGAGAAAGGGGGGTGTGAATGTGTGTGTGAATGAGTGTGTGTCACCTGTCATGTTGCAGTAGACCAGCTGCGGTTTGATTGGTCCGCTGCCGTCCACGTCGATATAAAAATGTCCCGACGCGTTGCCGCTGTGTTTGTACGCCTCGCAGGACTGTTCGTACACAGCTGGGAGGAAAATAATGAGATCATATCAACATGAATCACATGGACATCAACACATCGGCTGACGCACACGGGAGCTGCGAGGGATGAAGACTACACACCGTGGAGGATTACTGCCACCACTGAATCACTGTCTCATAACCAGAGTGAAGAAAATCATCTGAAGGTTTATTTCTGCAGCGCCGTCCCGTAAAGTAAAGATCAATCCAAGTGGAGAGGACGGTAATGAGTGATGGGAGAACACAGACTCAATAAATAAAACTCTAGACCTTTAACAGGCCCGCCTCTTCCTCTCTGTCTCCATAAGTCTTCCTCCTCTCTCTGCTTCTCTCACACCTCTGCAATCAAAGAATCAAACCCTTCAAGTCAAATCCATATGTGAAGGTTCCCACACTCTGCCCACCTGCTTCTCTCTCTTCTTCTGCTTTTATTCATCACATCCCCTCACGGACACTTCAGCAGGAAAAGTGACACCAAATGTGAGAAACTCTCCTTTTTTTATTTCAAGCATTTGACTCGAGGGAATCGAGCAAAGAAGCGGTAAATCTCACTAGAACTCACCTCCCTGCTGCAGTTTTATTTATTCATATCCTATA
>NC_041371.1:3615696-3670696 GCF_900634415.1 Cottoperca gobio | reverse complement strand
GTCTAAATTGTTTCTCGGATTGGAGACGAAGTGCATCACTGTTTCTGCCTCCACTGCCAGCCAACTGATGTCTTCTCTTGTTGCCTGATCTCTTTTTGAGTCTTACTTTTTATAATCCGTTAATGTTCTTTCATCTAACACAGTGGCTCTCAACCTTTATTGGGCCAGCTCCCCCCTATCCATTATCGCTATCGCTATAGCTCTGCTGGTGTTAGCTCTGCAGGTGTTAGCTCTGCTATAACGTTAGCTCTGCTGGTGTTAGCTCTGCAGGTGTTAGCTCTGCTATAACGTTAGCTCTGCTGATGTTAGCTCTGCTGGTGTTAGCTCTGCAGGTGTTAGCTCTACTGATGTTAGCTCTGCTATAACGTTAGCTCTGCTGATGTTAGCTCTGCAGGTGTTAGCTCTACTGATGTTAGCTCTGCTATAACGTTAGCTCTGCTGATGTTAGCTCTGCAGGTGTTAGCTCTGCTGGTGTTAGCTCTGCTGAAGTTAGCTCTGCTATAATGTTAGCTCTGCTGGTGTTAGAAATAATGGTCCTGGAACATTACAGGTCATCTAGCAGACTCTCTTATCCAGAGCAACTTACATTGAACTAACTACAGGGACAGTCTTCTCAGCAGCTCAGGGTTAAGTACCTTGCAGCCTGGTATTGAACTCCCAACCTTCTTGTGTTTTGTTTGGAAGGCGGACCACTAGACCACTAGGCCATCACCACCCATGACTTGACCACGTGATGACACGTTCCGCTCGTGTTGTGTTCAAGGACCCTGACCTTGGCCAGGAAAAACAGTCAATCGCTAGTTATATTCTATATAGATTTGGATTATTTTTTTGGAGGAGATTTTTTGCGTGTGTTTATGAATTACCTCGCGGGCCGTACACACACATGCCCCCCAAAGAGACGTGAACGCCCCCCTTTCTAAAATATTGCTTCCAGCGCCTCCCGACGTCCTCTGAACGCCCCCTAGAGAACCCCTGATTTAACACATCTTGATCTCTCTCCATGTGGAGATTATGTTCTGCAGAGTGACACCTGGAGGTCATTAAACCTACATTCCAATGATATATTGACTTTACGAATACTATTCCTTGTTTTCTTCATCTACACATTGATGTTTTCTGGCATTGAAACCGTCCACTGTAGACACCAGGAGGGCCAAGTGCTTAAGATATAATGGAAACAATCAACGTTTCACGGTTCAAATCCCACTCCTGGTAGGTTTTCTTCAATTACAGGGAGTGGAAAAGACAACTTTAAAAAAGGCACAAGGCTCAGTCATGACCAGGAAGTGGCACCTCAAAATGAACGTGTGCATCTTCACGTAATACATAATGCTGCACTTCGGCAGCGTGGAGTTCTATTAAATTGGATGGTGTAACACAGCTAGTATAATAGCGTCCTCCGTGTTGGATTCTGTGAGTTTGCATTCTCTCAAAGGTCAGCACTGTAAAGAAGGTTTGCATTTGGCTAGCGTCGCAATTTGTGTGACAAAGCCAAAGCTCCATGCGGCTTTACTTCACCTCCATGAGCAAATACGCTGATCGTGGCGACTGAAAACTAAAAGCTCTGTGAGCAGGTGAAGGTTACATCAGGTGTAAGAGCAAAGCAATACAAATGATCTGACCTGTCGATGATTCCACACATATCTATCTGCAGGTTGCTGTAGATTCCCAGCTGCTTCTGCTGCACCATGATCAGGTCCACGATTTGGTTGTCCAAAGTTAAGAGACGCATGCAGCCCTGGAAGATATTAAAGGGGTTTCTGCACTCCTGCCTGTCGCCTTCAGCAGGACAACCTAAGAAGAGAAGAGAGAAGGAACATCAGTAAGACAAATGTCATAAACATGAACTATCATGTCACAGAAAAGATGTTTTCAGAGATTCCAAGATGCTAAAATAAATGTGTATAATATCTATTATAATTATAATAGGTTAATGTATAACTGCATTAGGATAGAGATTCACAGTTTCTTCTCCCCTTTGTGTAAACACCACTTCATTCAACCATTCTTTAGATCTTACATCAGTCAATGTCCACAGAGCAGTTTGATGCTTCACAGGGTTTAATTGCTTTCAAAGATACGGTTGACCTGCTCCACTCTTACCACCAAAGAAAAGGTGACTTTCTGCGGTGACAGGAAATGAAGGACTGGCTTGAGCGCTGCCTCCTTCTTCTGTATCCACAGCGATGCTCAGACGACCTCGTCTGGAGTTCAGCTCCACCGAATGCCACTGACCATCATTCAGAGCAGAACCTGGATACCAAATATACCTTTAAATACACACACTGCTGAAAATATGATTTATTTCCCCCCCCATGTGTTCATGGCTGCACATCGAGCTGTTAAGACCGGCAGCAGATGTTGCCGGTGCAGGATTTTTGTCCAAGGGTGAAGCCGAGCATGTGCACTCATGTAGTAATGACCAAATTAGGTGCAATTTGGAAACAGCTTGTTAATCATAAAATAGCATTCACAACATAATTATCAGTCAAGAGAGATGATTGGTGGTAGACTTGGTGCAAATGGATTGCAAAAGCCGTGGGGGGGCAGATGAGTGCAGACCACACAGGCGTCTACTTTACGTCCTGCTGGTACTCGTGTGATTGATCTGCCGCAAGTACCAGCGTGGCTGTGCCTCTCCTGTGAATATCTCTGATGTTAGGAGTATAAGGAATAAATCAATATCTCATTATGTCCTCTATTTTTCTTACTGACGATACTTTGCACAAGTCAATTTTGCACTTTTGAACTAAATGCAATTGTTAGAGACTTTGTTACAGAAAGATGTGCTTGTTGGCTCAAACATTAGCCGCGATGTATTAGGAAAGTTACAATTGACCTTTTGCTAAACCCCCTCTCGTGCATGGGATTTGATTTTTCAACACCCTGTTAAAACACCTCTAAAAAACGTTTTGTTTCAATGATCTAAATGAATGTCTTGGGTAGATAACAGCAGGTATTTTGTCTTCAAGTTGTTTAAAAGTGGTGAAGGTTTTGGACTTAGGGGTTCAAACCCCACGGTTGGTAGATCTACATTATTATTGAGTTGATGCATTGACTTAAAGCTTGGGTAGGTAACATGGGAGAAGCCAGCAAGAGTAAGATAGATTTTTACATTTTCAATTTTTAATTATCCAACCAAAAAACTTGCAACAAGCCCAAAGTTGCTAAATATTTTCCAATGAAAGTAGCAATCAACACGAGCTTCAAAAGTCTGACAGTCCGTCCCTTCAGGCCTCCCTCTGAAGCCATCACCTTAAATGATCACTGTGTCTTAGTCTTTATGTAATAGCCATAGTTTGAGTGTTTGTTGAGACAGCTCTGGCAACAGCTGTGTTTCAATGATCTTGATTCATTTGCATCGGACAGACAGCAGCAGGTATTTTGTCTTCACATTGTTGGTGTTTTAAGGATTAAAATTGTGATTGAGGCGTTGGACTTACTCGTGGTTTCAAACCCGACTCCTGGTAAATTTGAGATATTATTGCATGAACTACTTAAAGACATTAGTTAAGGGCTACATCAGAGGTTGTATCAAAAACAGTTGTATGAACTCTTTGTCTCAAGCAAGTGATCAACACATGATATTTGTATTCAGACCAGGTCTGTGGTTTGCTACACTTGAGTGAAATAGGTGAATGTGAAGGTACCTGCACTGAGCTCCAGCAGCGCCCGGCCGTGTTTATGGATCTGCAGCCGGAGTCTGGCCTCACTCAGGAAGAGCCAGACCACGCCCCCTTCCTGAGGCAGGTCAAAGGTGAGCAGAAGCCCCGCCTTGTTCCACGTCCTGAACTGGAACCCGACGGACACGCCCCCTGACGAGGACGCCGTCGCCCCCGGCAACTGGAGGAAGCTCTGGGGGCCTGGGAACGTCACGGCGACGGAAACCGACTCAGCACAAGAAAAGGTCACATTGCCCTGAGAGAGAAACATGCAGAGTGGAGAGAGAGAGACGAGGGAGGGTAGAAAAAATGACTACTAGAGAGATAAAACAACATCAAACATGAATATTAATCAGCTGCAGCGGGCGTGCCCATGTGACCTCCTGTCACAATCATCTCATCAGCAAGTCTCCTTAAGAGGACACTTGTATTACCATAATGATAACAGCAAGGCTCAGAATAAGATTAGGAAAGTAAACTGAAAATACCAAAGTCATCTAGCGTGGAGGTAAAAACGATAAAGAATGAAAATGAAATAAAGAGAGCGTACAGTAAAGCCGAGTACTACAATATCTTGACATCTTTGTTACAGTCCATTGTTTTGAGTAGTGGTAATGACACCAGGTTCATTGCTAAGGCTGCAGCAGAAATATGTTACAGTCGCAGCTCTCTGCTGGGAATATCCGCCTGCTATCTTTATAATGCTCCGGAAACACAGATGACATCTAAAAGCCCTTTGTGGTGTAGTTAAAATGATGACCTATAATTCATGTCGGGAGTGGGCTGAGCTACTGCACAACACAAAGTAAAAAGTTAACTTAAAAATCCACAAACGCCTCCAGGACTACAACACTGACACCAATCCTCCTTCGTGTTAATGCCACCTCACAGAGACATATGAAGCATCATTTAGTCTCTGAGTTAAATTGGATCATAACTTTGTGACTCGCACCTTAAGAGCCGCAGCACATGAAATGAATTTGCCTCTATTAGATCTGTACCCATGCATGTGAAATCTCTGAACCTCTTTCCCAAGAATTCATGTTTCTCATGCTGCCTGGGCCTTTACTGTAATGAGAGAGCATTTATTACTCCCTGTAGAAACGCTTCACTTCACTCATTAACGAGGCAGCAGCTCGTTTAGCAGCAGCATCCAGAACAACCAGCTACAGCTGTGAGTGGTGCAGCCAACAATCCACCACTAAGATTCAACCAATCAATCACAGTTTACTTATAAAGCCAAATATCACAAAGTATAACTTTGTCATACACTTTATGACACACACACACACACACACACACACACACACACACACACATACATACACACTAGAGCAGGGGTCTTCAATGTTTTTCAGGCCAAGGAACTACAAACTGGTGTAGCATGGAGCATGGACCTGAGGGGGGTGCTGTCGGAGTGGGGGGGTGCTGTGATGTGAATGTGCAAACAAAATAAAGTATTTATTAATAAAAATATATATATATATAATTGTGAAGGAGTTCAAGTACCTCGGGGTCTTGTTCGCGAGTGAGGGGACAATGGAGCGAGAGATTGACCGGAGAATCGAAGCAGCGGGGGCGGTACTGCAGTCGCTTTACCGCACCGTTGTGACGAAAAGAGAGCTGAGCCAGAAGGCAAAGCTCTCAATCTACCGGTCGATCTCCGTTCCTACCCTCACCTATGGTCATGAAGGCTGGGTCATGACTGAAAGAACGAGATCACGGGTACAAGCGGCCGAGATGTGTTTTCTCAGACGGGTGGCGTCTCCCTTAGAGATAGGGTGAGAAGCTCAGCCATCAGGAGAGACTCGGAGTAGAGCCGCTGCTCCTTTACGTTGAAAGGAGCCAGTTGAAGTGGTTCATCTAGTAAGGATGCCACCTGGGCGCCTCCCTAGGGAGGTGTTCCAGGCACAGCTGGGAGGAGACCCCGGGGAAGACCCAGGACTCGGTGGAGAGATTATATCTCCTCACTGGGGAACGCCTCGGGATCCCCCAGTCGGAGCTGGAGGATGTGGCCCGGAGAAGGGAAGTTTGGGGTTCACTACTGGAGCTGCTGCCCCCGCGACCCGACCCCGGATAAGAGGTAGACGACGGATGGATGGATGTTACTGTGTTGAGTAATTGGTTAGTAGTCACAAAAAAGTCACAACCAAGCAAAATATGTGATCAGTGTTTGAATTACAAAAAGGAATTGTATGGAGTGTCACATTCAGAGGTGCATGTTGGTCTCAGTGGGCCTGTGGTTGATGTTGTACCCTCTCAGATCTGCATGTTGTTTAGCTACACTAACTCACCGTTGCAGTAACTTGGTGGTCTTTGTTTTCAGCCAATTGTATCAGGTTGAGGCCGTTGTACAGCAGGTTTTCAAGGCAGCCATGAAAGTTCCACTTAGAGACGACCGGTTTCTGAGAGCCGAGGCTCTGGACCGTCCCTACACTCAGCTGTAGGGGACACAAAGACACAGACACTCAGAGGGTTTCATGCTTATTAAATCATTGAAATACAAGACCCGCACTTCCTCTGGTAATTCAGTGGTTGTAAGGTTTCCTGATTGCATAAAACGTGCAGGTGCATGTCTAAAGTTTGTTTGTGTAATGTTCCCACCTGCTTGATGTCCCAGTGGCTGAACTCTGCCGGGATTTGAATCCTCTCTGTGTGCTTGTCCACGGTGAGGTTGAGGTGAGAGTTGCGGCGCTCCACCGATAAATGGTGCCAATGCTGATCATCCAGCAGGCTGCCGAGGGAAGCGAGACGCCGGGGTTCAGAGGAAGAAGTCTGACCTGGAAGAGAGGAGGAGGAGAGAGTTGTGCGGTGAAGATTGTTTTCCATGGTTTTGAAGAGAAATGAACACCAGGCAAAAAAAATATTCTTTATTGTGCTGAATATTTTCATTTTCTCAGTATCTCACAGAGAGGAGAGCGTTGAGTTCAGCCTTTCTCATCTCATTAGGGCTCCAGGATATATGCATTGTAGAATCTAAGAGCCGAAGCCAAATATGTAATAATGCCGAATATGAAAAACTGCAGCGGAAACATGGCGAGACATCATTAATGATAGATGAGCATCAGCAGGTCCAAATTAGTGGATCCATTTCTGCATCCCCGACAGTACTGGGAAAGAAATGTGGTGTTTCTGCTCAAAACTGTAGAAAGAGCTGAATACAGTCGGCCATTAAAAATGTATTAGATGTTCTTTAGGGAGAGACGATTCCAACTTCAAAGAGAGAAACAGACACACTTTGATGATGATGGACAAATGTAGTTTTGATATTGATGCCCATTTTGTGAGAAGGTTTATTTGTCTTCAGCTTCAATGAAAAAAACAACTTCATCTAGAGAGAGAAAGTTAGGATGTGGACTTTGTGAAAGACTCTCCTGTCAATCTTTATTGTGATGAGTTACAGTCTGGACTGTTGGAGAGAGACAGTGGAATCAATATGAGAGGGAGCAGGGCAAAACAAAAATGATGTTGTTGGATGTAGAGAAGAGCGGATTGAAGGATTTGTTGATTAGATGATTTGATTATTGGCTGAATGACTGGAAAGACAAAGGAATCGATATGAGAAGTCCAAAGTCAATTGATATTAATACGCAGGGCTCCGTCTTTCCTTTTCTTTGTCGCTGTTTCTTTATTTTCCTCTGTGGTTTATCTCCTTCGTGGTCATCAGGGACAAACAGTGATGGCAATGATTGCATATGTAGGTTCATGACAGGACAGTCAGTAGTTATATTTCATGAACCAATTGGGAAAACTCTTAGTGTGGAATACAAAAAAAACAATGCTGTCTACTGTGTAAGACCTTCTGTCAGTGAGTCCTTGAGCAAGATGGTTATATGAATTATGATGCGGGTCAACATAGATCAATAGGTTACCTCCTGATGGGAGCAGGAACGTGTCTAGAAAACATTACCAGGGAACTATATAGTATATATGAAACATTTAGTATGATGGTAGCACAGAAGAGAGGTCGGGGGGTCTCTAATGTATCTGTGGTGCCTGAATGTGCACAGTACATTTCATGGAGCTATGCTGAACTTCTCCTTCCAAATAATAGATAACAAATGTGCAAATGATTGCATATTTTTTTATTGTTGAGGAGGGACAGGCTGGACGTGTTTCTTGCAGCCTCTGCTGAACACTTTCTGCTTTTTAAAAATCACATCCTGTGTGCAATTTCAATACAGCTGTTCACGGTGACTATAAATCTGATTGAGTAGGAAGACGACGACGGCTCTTATCAGGAGCTACTGTCACTGTAATCAGCTGCAAATATAATTTTAAAACTATTATATTTTTATATAATATTTCACCACAACGATTAAGATTGTCTCCTCTTGTATCTCACAAGGAAGCGGGGGTGAGATGCAGCCCGGTCACCCTGAACAAAGTTGCCATCGTTTCTGAAAACCACAGATGGGTTGAATGTCAACGTTTCTGCAGGTGATGAAGTACAACGAGCAACCTTTGTTGAAAGTATAGTGGAAACAAAAAGTTGAGTTGTTTTACCAACAATGTTATGTCATGCGACTCGTGTCACGCGACTCGTGTCACGCGACTCGTGTCACGCGACTCGTGTCATTTGTGGTTTTGCAGGTAAAAAGCCCCACAAAATGAGGCTGTGAGAAGACTTGCTGGCTTGTCTTTATAAGCAAAATAAATGCATGTTCTAGTTCTGTAGTTTAATGTGCTTTGACATTAAACTGTATTTCTTCTACTTAAAGCTTTTGTCAACTGCGTTCTTGTATCCAAGCATGCACTTTGGATCAATCACTGGTTAGGGCAAATGAGCAAGACTGATACAAACTGTGTTCTATGGCTGTTATCGTGTCAGTTTTGATATTTTTCTTCATCAGATGTTTAGACTTTGAATATGTGCTCTATTAATCCCAACAACGCCTTAGAGATAACGTCGTGCACTGGAGCAGGACCCATCAACCCGCCGCGTGTTTTCCTAAAAGGACTTCAGTAACAGCAAAGAGCTGAGGTGAGTTATGAGCCAACAAAGACACAATGTACCACACAGACATTTTGATGAATTTAACCCAGAGGGAAATTGTTTTGTGAAGTAGATGTAAATCTTAATAAACTCTGTTTATTCATTCATAAATCATGTCTGCTGTTAGAAGCTTTTGTAAATTGGTAACTGAACTGGAATCCTTAAAATAATATCACTTAAACTAAGATGATTTAATGTATTGAACATGATTACCAACAGAAAAGAGACATTTTGAGACCAAGATGGTGTTTAAACAAACTCTAAAAGAGAAGCTGGACAAATAACAAAGTGACTGTGACACAAATCAAAAATCAAAAGGCCTTGTAGTCTGGATACTGAAGTGTAATAATCTATCATCAGTGTTTTGTTTCCTCTGTTATTCAGGACTGTGTTGCTGGTGTGTGTTGAGGCCTGTTTCTCAGAGTTGCCTCATAAACTGCATCTGCTCCGGGGTTCAGACCTGGAGGTGTTCGCAGTAACAGAGCACACCATGTATGAGCTCAGGGTCAATGCTCACAGCAGATGACCTAAATTACACAATATGTGCCCTAAAAAGCCCATGTAGAGAGAAATAGATGGGGAGAGAGGGAGATAAAGGATAGAAAGGAAATAGTGGGGAAGAAAGGCAGAGACAGAAATAATGAGAAACAGCATGATGAAGTGCAACTAAGAGAAAAGGACCAACAAAGGGAAGGAAACACCAAACATGGTGAAATAGACGAAGCGAGAACATCGGAAAAAGGCAAATGGCCTCTTGGGATACTGAAAAAATAAAGGAGAAGAAGAAGAAGAAGAAGAAGAAGAAGAAGAAGAAGAAGAAGAAGAAGAAGAAGAAGAAGAAGAAGAAGAAGAAGAAGAAGTGACACAGTCTTTCTCTAAACGACACTGACTCTGTTTCTGTGAGCAAGCCTTTAAAGTCACAGTGAAATTGCAGTGAGAGGATATTTAGCTGTGTCCGATCAAGAGGAGGACGCTGGACAAATGGATAAATTAAATCACAATCTAAAATGTAAACAAAGTTTTGGCCAACTAATATCCAAACACACACCTCCTATTCCTCCTGTTACCTGCTCTGTGTTATCCCTGCCATCATACTAGCTCTCCTGTCATTGTGGATCCAGCCACTCCCTCCTGCCCAGCTCTAATCCCTTCTCCATCACCTGTCTACTTTTGGTTTTCAAGCCTGCAGGAGTTTTCCTGAGCTGTTACACCTCTGACCCACGCTGTTGCTCTGTGAGCTACTACAAATCACATTTGCTGGCATGCATTCCTGTATACACACATCAAGGTGCAAGATAAGTAATTATGTTACTGTTTTTCAGGAAAAAAAACAAGGATTTAGATATCTAATGCCACATTTCTTTCCCTTATTGTTGCCTTCTGTCAGAACTTGGTGAGAAATAGAGAAAAGCATGGATGAAAGATGGATGAAAGATGGATGAAAGATGGATGAAAGATGGATGAAAGATGGATGAAAGATGGATGAAAGATGGATGAAAGAAAGGATGTAGAAATGTGAGAATTTGTGGAAAAAAAGATGATTAAAAAGACTTAGGGATGAGAGATGTTTTGGGAGATGTAAGGAGGGAGGTAGTGAGAGATAATATGGGTAAAGGGATGGATAGAGAAAGTATTTCAACGGCCAGATGAGGTCCCTGATGAGAGGTGAGCCATATGGTGATGATTCAGCATGGCAGCCTGACAACCTGTGGTTTAACCCTGTTTATACACACACACACACACACACACACACACACACACACACACACACACACACACACACACACACACACACACACACACACACACACACAGTAAGCCATGCATCACGCTTTGCAGGGTCCGGCCCTAACACATGCTACAGTGAGCGGATCCCATCCATCATGGCTGCAACTAGACCGAGATGCAGCAGCAGAGTGTGAGGACGTTTTAAACCAATCAGGCGGCAGCCTGCGTGTGCTCCATCTCACCCAACCACAACCAATCTTAAGTTATCTTGGACGGGTTTATATTGTACCAATGCGTCCACAAAGTGACCCGCAAATTACATGTCGAGAAACTAAATGTGTTCTTCCTGATCAAGTTGTTTCAGCTACATTTCAATTTTTACCAAAGATGTCAACAATATAAGCTTCTCAGAGCATACTACTTCTCTGAATAAAGGTTTGGTTGTGGTACCTTTATATCCCAGTATCCTCCTGCAGATAAACCTGGTTGTATACCGATTGTTGTGTTATACTCCAATGTAGTAGACAGTATGAGCATCTCGTGTGTCGTACCTTGTCTGAGCAGCAGCTGGAGCTTTCCTCTCTCTAACTCCAGACTGAGGCCGAGTCCTCCCTCTCCCTCTGCGTGCAGCAGCGTCCCAGAATTCCTCAGGGTTTTAAACTTCAGAGAGACGACCTCTCTGGACGTACGCCTCGGCCCGGGACTCAACCTGTACACCAGACTGCTGCTGCCGCCGTCCAAACTCACCACGTCAGAGGCTGAGAGACAAAATGAGATGCAGCAGTCAGTTTGTTACATTGTGCTGACGCCAACATTAGTACTGAAAATAAAACTAATTAAACTGTTAACACAATATGGTGTCAGGCTTTGAGGAGAAAAGTGTGATTCTTTAAAAATCAATATTGAAAACAGGTGAGAGTTACGTGATTAAAAACATGTAGGGGGAGAAAAGAGTTGTCAGAAAGCTTTCGTAGCTCTTGGTGTATGAAATATGGAAAACATACCAATAAGAAAATATGTGATAAGTGATAATCTGATAACTCTACAGGTGTGCATACTGTGAAACTTATAATGAAGTATTCAGATGACACTTCATCGTTATACTTAGAGCAGGGGTGAAAACAATCTGGAATACAATTTAAAAAGTTCACTAGATAAAGGAGGCGGTCCCTCAACACACACACACACATGCTAAATGAATCTCCCAGAGGCCTTAAAGCTTCAACACAGAAGAGACTTACTGTAAGGACATCCGTACGTCTCCAGCCGGAGTCCGATCCTCCCGCTGGGGTTCCAGTCCAGAGGACTGAGACGGAGGAAGCGAGCGATCGCCGGCTGCTGCAGTTTGTACTGAACCACACTGTCGGCATTACTGTTACCTGGAAAAAACTGCAAATACAAACACAATAAACACAAAGTTTATTCATTTGTTTGTGATTTTTAGGAAATTGGATTGGGTGTAATGAGAGGATGAATCGATGCCTCATTTCACTTCAACCGTATAGTTGTATAGCTGCACTTATAGTGTACAAATACTTTGTCCTGCTAGCATTTTTAAGTGACATATATTTAAAGTCCCTTGCAGGCTTGTTGGAGTTTGTCCATCCAGTCGACATGTGTGTCGTGGACTTGGAGAAGGCAGTGAGAGCTGTCAAAGTCAAACACGTTGTCAGTGGGTGTTGGTGTTGGTCTCCCCCAGGGTTGTCCCTTGTCACCAATTCTGTTTGTCATTTTCATGGAGAGGATCTCAAGGCACAGCCTGGAGGAGGAGACCGTGCAGTTTGGGGACACGATGTGGTTCTGTTGGCTTCAACTTGGGAAGTTTGCAGTCGAGTGTGAAGCAGGCACCTTGAAGTCCGAAGCAAATGGTAAAAAGGAGGAGCGCTCACTCCGGTTTGGGAGTGAGTTACTGTCCCAAATGAGGGAGTTCACGTATCTCGGGGTCTTGTTGGTGAGGGTAAACTGGAGGGTGAGATGGACAAGCAGTTCGTTCCTTCACGTCGAAAGGGGCCGGTTAGGGTGGTTTCGGGCATCTGATCACGATGCCTACTGGGCGTCTCCCGTTAGATGTTTTCTGGTCACTCCCAACTGGTAAGAGGCCCCGGACAAGACCCAGAACTGGGGGAGGGACGTCTGGAATACCTTGCTCAGCCTGCTGCCCCCACGACCCATCCCCGGGTAAGCGGATGACAAAGGATAGAGGGAGATATTTAAAGTACTTTATTTTAATATGATAATCTTCTGCAAAATGTGGAAGACAAAGCATGAACTGATGCCTGATGAATCGCTCTTTCCATCTCTCCCTCCTAATTACTTCTCTCCCTTGAAGTCGACATGCAGGTTCACTGGTTGCTCACACTGCTGAATAAAAGCTTTGACACATAATTAACTTATTAAATCCTTTGTAATCATGAGAGAGTCTCATATGATGAAGAGACATGTTGTGTAACTTGTAAAAGTCTTGTAATAGAGCATGTTGTGTGTGTGTGTGTGTGTGTGTGTGTGTGTGTGTGTGTGTGTGTGTGTGTGTCAGCTCAAAGGATTAATGATTAATGTTTAGTGAATTCACACATGAGGTGGGTTTGGCTGCTGCCTATAAGTTCCACAATGGAAAGCTTGTGTTTACAGTGGCAGGTAAGAAGTTATAGTTCCTTTGTTTAAAAGTTTGTCCGATTTAAAAGCTTGGAAGAAATTGGAAAAAAAATAGAAGAAGAAAGAACGTCCTCTCCGCTGGTCTCCAGCCTTCCGAGCTGAACGCAGAAGAACAGTAGAAAGCGTGTTGTGGTTGATCCAACAGAGACTCAACTCTCTCCTCTGACAGACTCTGTAAGCTCGACTGACTAATGCACCGAAGTCAGGAAACACTTTGAGAAGTGAGTGGGATTGTGCTCAGTTTAGTGTCACATCAACATGTTTTGAAGCAGAGAAAAGTCCCTCTCTGCTCTCTCAGAGACGATCCTCAGTGCTGAGATTAGCTCCATGTGAGGAAATGACTACGGCTCTGCTCCACTGTGACACACGTGGTGTTACCCTGGATTGTTCTGTCTCTCAGGTGTTGGGAGGTGAAGCCTCGCTGCCTCTGCTGTCCGTCGGACTGATTTCTTCATTAATCAACACTACTGAGAGCAGTTGTGTATCTGGCATTACAGTTCAAAGTTATATAGAGTAAAGGTTTATCTTTCTACATGTAAGCCTGTAAACGTGAACAATATTCCGTTTGTTACTTGTGATTTATTTCATTACTGCTATGGTAGGTTTGTATATGACCTGGTTGTCAGCTAAAGCTACAGCAGCTATATAAAATGTTCTTGTCTTGAATGTGTAACTTAGCACAACATGACATAGTAAATTCCCATTAACTTACATTTGTGCAACTGAATAGAGTAGTGCCAGGCTTTTTCTATTTTTAAATGTGACATTTTAGGGTTAGATGTGATGATTGATACCACTGTACACCAACAGCTGGCTAACTTAGCTTAGCATAAAGACTGGAAACAGTGGCAAGCAGCTCTATCAGTCTGTATTTGTCCAAAAGTATGACAATCTTACTACCAACATGTTATATCTTGATTGTTTAATCCGTACAAAAAACAAGAAATAGTTCATAACACATAAAACGGCAAATTGTTGTCTTTACACTTCGATTTGGGAGAGGGATCCCTCCTCAGTCTCTCTCTGAGGTTTCTTCCATTTTCCCCCTTTAATTGTGGGGTTTCTTTTAGGAAGTTTTTCCTTGTGCGATGCGAGGGTCTAAGGACAAAGGGTCTGAGAACAGAGGGTCTAAGGACAGAGGGTCTAAGGACAGAGGGTCTAAGGACAGAGGGTCTAAGGACAGAGGGTCTGAGGACAGAGGGTCTGAGGACAGAGGGTCTGAGGACAGAGGGTCTGAGGACAGAGGGTCTGAGGACAGAGGGTCTAAGGACAGAGGGTCTAAGGACAGAGGGTCTAAGGACAGAGGGTGTCGTAACCTGTACAGTCTGTAAAGCACACTGAGACAAATGTATAATTTGTGATATTGGGCTATATAAATAAATTTGATTTGATTTGATGTCCGTACATACTCAACTGTTGCACTGAAACGTGAAACTATTCCTTTAATGTCTCAACATCAGGAACAACATCAACAACATCCCTCCACTCTGCTATGATGGCACTACAAGTCATCCCATCTGTTCTCCTGTTTGTCTATATCCACTCCATATATTAAAATGACAAATCCTCAAAATGTTCGTGAGATTGAACACGTGCATAAAAGCCCCAAAGCTTTGACATAGTAAAAGATTTTTCCTCATTGATTTCAGTGTCTGGCTGTGCTCCAGGCGGCACCGCATGGTCTCAGCCAGGAAAGTGACGCTTGGCTGCCTCTCCATTCCGCTCCGTGTCCATCAACAGCAGCTTAAGTGTTTTGGCAACAGGTCCGCACAGTCAGCAGAGCTCTTTCATTGCTCATCCATTATTAATGGAGAGTCCTGATGACTGTGATTATCTCCTCAGGATGGACTGATCCCTGCAGACCAGCACTGCTAAACACCATACCCACTGTAAATATGACTGTGGTAGTGCAGGCAAATGAGTGGCGTTCATTTTTACATCTATGATCTGATACTGTACCTACAATACTGTGTGTGCACTTGTGTAGCAGTGAGGTGGCACTGTCTCACAACATGTTCCACTGGACAAACAAACCTACTAACAACCGCTAACCTCTGGCTTTTGTCTTTAATTGGAAAGGTTTCAATCGGCATTCAATGTCAGGACAAAGGACTCTGCTGTAGTCACGGGTAATTATCGGCTCCAGCTCCGATCTGCAGTAATGGAAACATGACTCCTGGGTGGACGCGCTCTTTTCTGCCTCTTTTCTGTTGCTATGCTACGACACATGTTTAGGTGAATATCTACTGAATGCTCTCCTCAAGGCCCCCAGACGCCATTGACAAAAACAATCATTTTGCCTCGATGATCATCAAAGAACACAAATCAAATCTTTGTTCTTCTTTCAACTGTTCCAACAATCACAACCTCAAGAGAGAAGGATAGGAAATTCACGGTCTGTAATAAAGTTATTACACATTCATGATTTACAAGTCATAATTGTTCATTTCCTTTTTATTTTACTCAATGCCATCGATGTCAATGGATCCAATCGGTAGTAGTGACGGGCGGTGGCTACAAAGGACAGGGACTTAATCAAGGCGAGTTTCATTTTCTTGTTCATGGGAAATATAGTAACCCTTAATACCTCCCCTCTCAGCGGGGAACCCACGCCACATTGCGTCACGTTCCAGCAATGCCGTGACTGACAAAACGATCGCAGTAGGTGGAACAGATAGAGCATCCAGTCAATTAAAAAATAAACGCTGTTTGCAGACTCCCGACTGTATCACAAATCGACAGCTACAAATGTTTGATATGTTTTTGTCTGTAGGCTACAGCACAACTAATTAGGAAATAATAACAATAAACACAATTAAAATGTGCAAAAGAGAAATCATTACACTATGTATATCAAGGAAAAATGACCAAATCAACAGAATCAGCAAAATGAAAATGAACAATTGTTATATGTCGAGTTATGTCGCCACACTTTTGTTAAATACATTCCAGATCAAATCAGTGAGGAAACACCGCCCTATGGACTCACCCCTATGCTGTCCTCCTGTCTGTACTGTTTCCAGTTGTGCCCCGTGTCGCTGAACATCAGCAGGTACGATGTCAGCCAATCAGAGCTGCCGTAGCGGCCTTGAGTCGCGACAGCGGTGATCTTGGTCCGCTCGCCCAGGTCGACCTCCAGCCACTGATACCTGTCTGAGGTGAGAGGAGACCAACCTCCAGCTCCTGCAGGGAGAAAGATTGATACATTACACTTCAGTCTAGAGGCTGCGTCAGTCTGTATATGCGTGAGGGATAAATAAGTTTTAACTAACGGCACATTTAGTTGTTACACAGCCTAAATAAAGCACATTGTTGTGAAACACATACAGATTAAAACCCATTTCAGTGCCATATTTGTGTATTTCACTTGTTGTGCTGGAACAGATGATTGATTATCTTACTTTAGCATGTTAGCATGCCAACATTTGCTAATTAGCACCACATGCAGTACAGCTCAGGCTAATGGGAATGTTATCCGTACAAAATGTCATGTCAATCCATCCAGTAGAATTTCCCCCGTGACATTATTTCAGCCACAAACTTTGTCATCCAGTGTTGTGCATGAACGAGCTAAAAGGGAGTTCATTGAAAGCGCTCATGTTTTTGGAGAATGGTGAACAAAAAAATATCTGTTTGCAACTAATGAACCTGAGCATCGATAACTGTGGCACGAGTTAACGATCTCTCACGCCCTGTGCTTTACAGCACGGCATGGCAGTGCAATCAAAGGAGCAAAGACATCAGCCACTGGCCTCTTTTAACCTCCACACTCCCAAAAGTCAATTTGACTAACGAGCGAGGGTTGAGCAGTTGCTTGAGGGTCTGTGTTTATGTCCGTGGAGCAGAAATGTTTCTCAACTGGAACGCCCCCTGAAGTCATATTACGACGTTGGGATAACCTTACCAACCATGACCTCAATATCCAAGATGGCCGCTCCTTGCATGAACAGTGTGAAAGCTGTAGTAATTTGTTTTATTTATGTGTCATTAAATCAGTCATACACAGTACTGTCCAACTTCTATCTCTGGACATGTTGATACAGTGTTTGTGTGTGAAAAAAACCGCGTAGGCTAATGCTTTGTTATCAACTGGTATTGCTAACAATGGCTAACAAAGCTAACCTGGCTAGAACTCAGTGTGACATAATCCCAGCTCCGATTTCTGACTTCCATGTACAAATGAAATGCACCATTAGTTTAAAATTCAACATACTGAACTATGAACGTTCATTTTAATCTGTCTGAACTGAACTTTGAGGTGAATCTTGTGAAGTGCGAACACAACACGGTCCAAAGAGCTACGCCGCACTGACATGAGTTCATACACGTGTATTGTCTTTGACCTCATTGCTGAAGTGTTTTACTAGATTGAGTTTGTGACAAACAAGTTGGCTCCACACATTCTTATATATTGCATTTCCAAAACAAAACATCTTCAATAAGAGGTTGCGGTGCATTGATTCATTCCACATAATGCAAGCCCATTAGCGTCCTTTCTCCAAATATAGCATCGCTAAGAAGCTGTGGCATGATCTATTGATTAGTTGTACAATTTGCTCTACAGTCTGGATCCTTAGCTATGTAGAATATCATCAATATGAGCTTGTGTTGCCCAGCATTGATTGGATTTACAGTAGCTCAGCATGTCTGCATCCTTTCCCGTATTACATATCACCAGTAAAGAGCATTGTTGTAACATATTGATTGGTCGCATTCTAAGTCATTATGTTGAAAAAGAGGGTTTGGTGAAAGAAACGCTGATATGTTTTTAAAATGTGCTGTTTTTTCAAAAGGCTTATAGCAAGTCCTTTGTATAGTATTGCCTAGCTGCACATTTTTCCAGTAACAATGTGTCTTATCTCAAAACACTTTCAATAAAGGCTGTGGTGCTATTGATTAGCTGTATACAAGCTCATTGTCATCAAATCCGTGTTTTCAGACATAACTGTTTAAAGAGAAAGGAGACAGAGTGTGTGTGTGTGTGTGTGTGTGTGTGTGTGTGTGTGTGTGTGTGTGTGTGTGTGTGTGTGTGTGTGTGTGTGCTACAAAGTGCTTTGTTAGGCAAAAGCGCCGCCTCAGAGCTCAAACACCAGATGGACGATTCCAAAGGAGGAGGCTGCTGACCAGCTTCCCACTGAGCACACACACACATAAACACATTCATAGACTCACAAATAATGAGAGCACAGCACAAATACTATACAACCGTTAATACAGAGAAAGTGCAAGAGGAGGAGAGGCTGCACACACAAACACAAACACTGGGATTCGTCGCACTCTTGGGAAGAATTTTATAGAACAAACAGACAAACAAACTGTGTAAATGTCAGTTGTCCTCATGCCACCATGCTGTCTGTGCAGCAGGACGCTAACATTGTGAAACAAATCAAAAAACAACCTAAGCCTCCAGGGGACAGTACTGAGCTGTGCAATTTTGGTATAAGGCAATGTGGCGCCTGTGAGCCTAAAAAAGCAATTCTGCCACACAAATCCGTCTCAAAAGAATCGGCTGTAAGAGATTTTTGTGATATTCGTGGCCAAACGGCAAGCGTCATATGGGCCCAACAAGCAGGGACCTTTTTTGCATTCACTGAACATATCAGCTTGTTAATTGAGAGTTTCACCTTCAAGGGCAGCTTATTTTTCACCATGACTTTCAAGGACAATGCCTCCGTCAGTGCTGATTCTGAATACATTTGCCTGTTAATCTCACGCTCAATTTGACTTTGCTTTGTCCCCACAGTATTTCCACTCCCACATATGAGGCTGCCACTCACTACCAACCTGAAGGGGGCAATCCGCCATCTTCCAGCAGCGTACAATAGGTTCAGACTTTGAGGTGCTTACACTCATCCGACTGATTCACATTCGGCAGCAAACGACCCCATGGAAGTCCCAGTCCGATGGAAGCCAACCAAATAACATATTGTTGCATATGTTGTCAGCCTTGAGATTATGTACATGAAACTGAACTGACATGCTTGACAACAGCTTAAGCATGTGATCGCTGTAACTGAACAGCCAGGGCACCCTGTATTCTCACAGTAACTACCACAAAATACTCACATGGTCATCAGGCTTCTCCAAATGTCTGGAAAAGGTTCTCGCAAGAGTAAAGAGATGCTCAATCGTAGCACGAACAGGACAGCATCTGCTTGTGTCCTCCTGAATCTGATATTGTCAGTCAACAAGAGTCTTCTCTCCAGGACACTCAGCATGCGCAGTTGGCACACTTTTAGTGCGTACGGTCCACATGGTCACACATTTTGAGGTGGTGTAAAGATGTCCGCACAAGGTTCTGTGCAAACAAATAATCACATTGGTCCACTACATCTTAGGTACTGGAATCTACTGGTAGCTAAAGATCAGCTCTGTTGCAACAGAACCTGTGGTAAATGTTTTTGAGATTGACATTTAGTTTTGTATTGTACATATATACTTATGGTTAAAGCTATCTTTGCTCTTTATCTATGTTGAAATAATACTAGTTTCTACCCACCTTGAGTGTGGGCAGTGGGATTTGAAAATGAACAGTCTCTGTATTCCCTTACTTTGCCTCTGAACAATGTGTGGTGGCAGGCAGAGGAGAAAAACTCAGCAGTGAGAAAGAATTGGTGTCGGTCTGGCTGCTGGTGGAGCCTGATCTTTAAAGAGCTAAATGGCAAAGCTAATAAGCACTTGACTAACAGACGTGTCCAGTGGCAGCAGAACAGAAAAGAGCAGACACTCTGACCTCATGAAAATTCAACTGGGGAAGAAAAAAAGAGAAAGACATCAGAGTGAAAAAGCTCAGAGACTCAGAGGCGTTACTTAGATTTACTGTGTCCACCCTGACGGATATAACTGAAACAGAAGTGAAGTGGCTGTCACGGCTGTCACTTTAAATCAAACAGATCTCCCTGTTTTCTTTCTGCCCGTAGTGTCTGTCAAGGAGCCGACTCTAACCAGCCTCTGAGAACTGTGGTTACAGTTAATGAAGGTCGCCGCTCTGCCAGACGATGATAACCACAAACTGTCCTTTGGATTGACCAATCAGGGAACAGTGAGACGGCTGCCGGCAGCAACCTAAAGCTAATTTTCATTTCTCGCCTATGAAGTTAAACTGCTTTTTATTTGTGTATTTAGTCACACAGGATACTGTTGTGTAAAGGTGGAGTCACATCAGAATGTTGTGAGGTGTGCGACAGTATGGTTGATGCCAAGAAGCTTTTCTAAACTGGCAAATGAAAAACTGAAATGAAACTCTTAAATCATCTGTTCGATGCTGTATTTTGTCCTCTGTGTTGAATATTTTTTACATGTCCAAACTGTTGCTATTGGCCTGTCGTGGGACAGCGGCTCATGCAGATGCAGCGGCCGGTATCTCACATGAACTTCGCTACATCTCCATCTACATCTCTTTTTGTCTACGGTTCTACTGGAGCAGTTATGGCTAATGATAGAGATACACTCATCGACATTGGAGATTGAAGCGTGGTGAATTTATAAAGTGCAGCAGACCTTGAAACGATCACGGCCTACGGCATCTTCCGACCACCCAGCCAAACCTGCGGGCCAAACACCACCGAGGGCGGAGTGACCGCCCAAGAAGGAGAGGGACAAGTGCCGATAGGGGAGCTAAGCTAACCCAGCTAGGACCTATAAGGCTATTTCTCTACGCAGCCTGCTCCTGTACGATGTCCTGTACGGACGATAAGACTCAAGCTAACGCAGCAACAGGACTGCGTGGCTCCATCGTGGCACCTCGCAGCCAACTGCTGAACTTGAAACACTCAGTGTTTTAATCGATGATGCTTAATGCTCAAACATTAAAGACAATGTTTCCCTGATGAATCTGTTAAAAGTTAAAGATGCCTGCCATGTTATCTGCCCAGAGAATTCACCATTGCTCTTGTTTGTTTACATTCCTTCACATTTCTACTGTTGCATAATGGACTAAGCTAGAACTGCATTGCGTTGTCCATGTGTTGCATAATGACAATGAATCATCTATGAATCCTTACATTTGTGTACACATTTAAAAACCGTGTATAATATTTGTACTTCTCGTGAATAAAGTAAAGTGCAAAAGGAGAGAAGCACTTTTGATCATTTGGATACCTAAGCCTGATATGTACTTGTCTGTAGTCGGGGTTATGTCAAGGCTTCACATGTAACCTCCATGTCCGTTATCACGAGAGGCCTGCCCCGTCTTCCTTTTTCCCCCAACTCACTCACCCCACTCACTGCTCTCTTCCCTCCGGCACATGAATGCATTATAGATCATTTTAAATCTTGTTATTCTCCAAATTTCCACCAGATGCCCTCAGAATGAATCCACCTGCACACCTGTCCCTCATTCCCTCATGAAGTCTCAGTATATATACCAGGCACAGACCTCTCCATCAGTGTTGCCGTTTGTTCTTCTGCCTCTTGGTTTAAAGACCTTCTGCCTGTTTGTTCTTCTATCCTCTCAGACTTTGATTGCCTTTTCACACTTAAATCCCTTTAATTCAAGCTGCTCAGTGTATCTGCATTTTGGATCCTATTCCCTATTGTCTGTATCTTGAACTGTGACAGCTGCAGACTTCCCAGAGGCTGCTATGCATCTCTTTAAAAATGTAATTTCAGGTCCAGTTGACTGCAGCTACAGAGATATTCTCCCACACGAGTTCCTGATAGCTGTGATGATTGTTGATAGCATAACATAATGCTAAAGGCCCAGTAATCTTCTCCTATCCTGTAAATTCAAGAAATAGTTTTTGGTTAACTTTTCTGCAATCGTGTATCAGTGAATGAAAGAATGTAAACATGATTTATTTTGGGGTGTATAGATAAATACGGCATGAAAATGTGCAACAAATCCAGCTGGTGTTGTGTGAAATATCACACTAAACTACAAAACACTTCCTAGGCTGAAAGAAAAATAGTCCGGCCTACCTCTAAATGTATGTTTACTCCTAAAAGGTGCATCGTTACTATACATAAATAAATATGAAGTATGATATAGGCCTCCAGCAGGATGTACTTTTAATGTATTCAACCTATTAGAGGTGGGTTTACGGCTCTATTCTTCCCTCATCCTTCAGTAATCCACTTCACCTGTAAGGGCTCTGACACCTGAAACCAACTCAATTTGTCTCCCTCTTGTTATTAGAGCAGTGCGGGTATGTAGCAGGTGAGGATAAGAGCCCGACGGCCTGCACAGCTCTCCTTCTGCTTCACTGTTGAAGGGAAACGAAGCGTGACGTGAGTCCGCTCTGGACAGTAGCTTCACTATAAGGAACAGATGGATAGATAAAGTAAAGAAAGGACTGCTGAATCATTAATAATGCACCGATATTCCACCTGACAGGTACAGAGGACACACAGGAACATACAAAGAGAGAGAGTAAAATGAAGGAATGGAAAAAGGCTGGACAGGCAGAGGAGGAGGTGAGGCGTGACTGTGAGACAGATAGTGAAGAGAACAGGGAGACGGGTAGCTGAAAGGAATAGAAGAGAGACAGGTAGCAGGCAGACTGCTTTATATACAGGCCTGGAGTGAAAGCTCATAATTTGCATGAGAATACACGACTGGATGGTAATTTCAGCAGCCTGATAAAATGTCAGACGGACAGAGAGAGCCTAATGGGCCCGATGCAGCAGGAAGCTGGGAAACATAACGTGTCTCCTGCAGGCAATGTACAACACATTTCCATTTTCAGTTTCAAGTCTCACATTGGAACTTTACAATTAAGTACAAGCTGAACTCACACATGTAAATCAATACTTGATTAGTTGGCAATCCATACGGACAACCTGAACAGATTCCAATTAAAGTTTAATTCCTTTTTTAAATCTAACTCTGTGACATTGCTGTGGCACAATAATTGCTTTTAAAGTCTATATTCCGGCATAATTGTAGCGGCATCTCTGATTATCGACAGCGTTGCTCCGACAAAAAGAAAAACATCACGTTATAACAGTAACATGTGGCAGGAAAAGTGGGCTCAATTAGATCTTACAGATGGAAATGTGACTGCGGAGGAGATTAAACTCATTACAACAGAAAACAATATGTACAAAAGAAAAGACTTTAAATCATTACAATTTAAAGCAAT
Organism: Cottoperca gobio; assembly: GCF_900634415.1. Lineage (NCBI taxonomy): Eukaryota > Metazoa > Chordata > Actinopteri > Perciformes > Bovichtidae > Cottoperca > Cottoperca gobio. The sequence goes on along the minus strand of NC_041371.1, from coordinate 3,647,573 downwards.
GAAGACAGACAGATGGAGAAGAGAACGAAGAAATTAATGAAAAGACGCTGGGGGGAAATAAAAGAAATCAAAATGAAGAATAAAACAGATCCAAACAGAGCTGAGGGGAGCATCAAGTAGTGAGTCAATCCTGCAAGTTCCTAGTGAAAGACATTCATCTCCAATCAGCTAATCACCTTTCCAAAGAAACGGTGTATAAACGATGCGTGTGTCTCAACGCCAGACACAAACCTCAAAGAGCCTCACAAAGGGAGTGTGTGGACTTTTCAGCTGAAGCTTTGTCTGCTCAGAACGTTTTAATCTGTTGAGCACGCTGACTGTGGGTCTGAACAAAGACTGTCAACTGACTGCAATTACTCACAGGCCGGAGCCAGAGGAAGGAAACCACGACTCTGATTCATGGTGAAAAGATTTGGTAGTTAACATCAAAATGATAGAGTGGCCATTGGGATCATGTGCATGAATGCAGGGACAAGGTGGTGGACTCCATGTTGTTGGTGTTTTGATCTTGTGTCCATTAGTGTTCAAATGAATGCAATAAGTAACTTCTCAGTGATTTCTTCCCCCAGTGCAATAAATCTGTTTTGTTTGAGTTTCAGATCAAGCAAGTCCAGTTCAGTTCATCTGTATTGTCCCTTAAGGGGAGGTTTGGAACACAACATGCAAGAGGACCTGGGACATTAATCACAAACTGTTACAGCAAAGACTTCCGGTCCAGTCCAGGTTCAGTGCATTTATTGCACTTGGAACAAAGGAAATGTTAAACCTTTTGCTTTTTACCCTGTTGCCCTCGTATCTCTGGCCAGAAGGGGAAATAACTAATTGTCACGGTTTAGGACACGAGGAGGACCCCAATGCAGAAAGCAGACGAAGAGTAGAAGAAGAAGCGAGCCGTTAAAACAAAGCTGAATCAAAAACACAAAGTAGCAAATTAAACTGAAACACACAAACCAACCACAGCGCAGGCAACAGGCAGGCAACAGGCAGGCAACAGGCAGGTAACAGGCAGGCAACAGGCAGGCAACAGGCAGGTAACAGGCAGGTAACAGGCAGGTAACAGGCAAGGTAACAGGCAGGCAACAGGCAGGTAACAGGCAGGTAACAGGCAGGTAACAGGCAAGCAGGTAACAGGCAGGCAACAGGCAGGTAACAGGCAGGTAACAGGCAGGTAACAGGCAGGTAACAGGCAGGTAACAGGCAGGCACAGGCAGGTAACAGGCAGGCAACAGGCAGGTAACAGGCAGGTAACAGGCAGGCAACAGGCAGGCAGGTAACAGGCAGGCAACAGGCAGGCAGGTAACAGGCAGGCAACAGGCAGGCAGGTAACAGGCAGGTAACAGGCAGGTAACAGGCAGGCAACAGGCAGGTAACAGGCAGGTAACAGGCAGGTAACAGGCAGGCAACAGGCAGGCAGGCAACAGGCAGGCAGGCAACAGGCAGGCAGGCAACAGGCAGGTAACAGGCAGGTAACAGGCAGGTAACAGGCAGGCAACAGGCAGGCAACAGGCAGGCAGGCAACAGGCAGGCAGGTAACAGGCAGGTAACAGGCAGGTAACAGGCAGGTAACAGGCAGGTAACATGAATGACGATCCGACAAGGCACACTTGGACAGACAGGGATATACACACAGACACCAAACGAGGGAACAAGACACAGCTGGGGGAGAAATACAAAGACACAAGGCCAGGGTAAATAGACACAGGAGGAACACATTAACAATCAAGAAGAGAGGGAAAACACATACAGGTACAGCTAGACATGACACAAGGGGGAGTGAACATTTCAAAATAAAACAGGAAACCAAAATGCAACCAGACTGTGACACTAAGAGGGGCGGATCAGAGCTGGCTAAGGTCTTCCACAAAACTTGTCTCCCACAGATTTCTGCTAAAGAAGACTGTTGCATGCCAATTATTTTGCTGGCTACTTTAACAATGTTGAATATTTATTTTCTTTTTTGCACAGTAGGGCTCCCGTATCAAACCAACACCATTACCAAAGTTTCTACCAAATATGTTCTGCATCCCTGCCAGTAGCCGCTAGCCTTCCACACAAAGTTCTTACTGTACTATACATGTGGTGTACGACATTACAACACACAACCATCATTTGTTTTAATCAGTGAGACTTTGTTAGTGTGTTAGCTCCAGCTGCACCAATCACACCTGTGAAATACACTTTGGTGCTGCAGATAATTAAGAAATTTAGTCAAATCTAATTAATTCATCAACAAAGAGTATTTTGCATTGTGCACGTTTTATAACTCCTCTGAGGGGAAAACAAACGGTAAACAACAAAGTCAGTCACCCAGAGATCCGTTCCCTGCACACAAGCCTCTGCAGTGAAGTCAATTACTACATTTTAATGATAGAAACTCTATGAGGACACAACCCATGTATGAAATACCTGTATTTATTGTGTGGGTGGTATTGCAGAGCTCTGATAATCTCTTCATTTAGTGCTTAAATGAAGTGAAAGCAAAGCCGCTCCTGTGAGAGCGACCGTAGGAGACAGAGAGTTAGCGGCAGCAGCAGGTAATGGAAATGAGACGGAGACGCTCATTTATTCATCGATTTCCTCGGCAAACAGCTGGAACCGTGTGGGCTTTGCACCGTTAATACAGCTGGGGAGGAGATGTGACACAAACAGCTCTCCTAATCTCCCAACAACTATTTGAAAAATGTAATATCAAGGTGATGGGTGATCCCGTGTTATGATGCCATCAGCAGTAGATCGTTCATTACACCCACTCCTAATCCCCTCATTTGCCTAATTTGACATGATCATTATTAATGAGATGATGTCTAGAGGATCTTTGCACAGAAAGTCTGAAGCATGAACAATCTACTATAAACTGCAAGTTAGAAACAATACGATGACATGACTAGAGGCTCACTATGTTCAATATGAAGCGGCATTAATTGAGTTTTTGGGCACTTGGGGGCAGCTGTTAACACATACATTGATTTGATGAACACACATATTTACACATCTGGTCTAACATTGCTTTACGCTCTGTTCTGGGTCTTAAAGGAGACAGCTGTCTCTTTAGCTAGTTGCTAACTTTGTCAGTTGGCTTATTGGATTTTGGAAGGTAGCATACAGTGATGTACATCTGATTGTTTGACACCCCTGAACTAGAACAAAGATATTAGTTGTTATTCTAATCCTCTGCCTCCCTCAAACTAGTCATCGGTGAGTCTTTGTTAACCCAGTCAAAACTTTCCTGCACTAAGCTCCCCTCCTGCAGAGCAGCTCCTCAGGAGAGCTGTTAAAAGCATCGCAGGCAGACAAAGCGATCCAAGAGGTCGTTTAGATCCTCCTTAATCCACATTTAGTTGGCATGCATGCTTCTCTGATGCAGGAGCAAGAAGTTCCTGCCATTCCCAGGCGGGCTGGATGTTCCACACACAAAACAGCAATCTTTCAAATATCTTTCAAAGTGCATATATTTAAAACAATAAGCTAAAAGGTTTCCTGTCTGTCTCGACTGTCGAATGTTCAACACAGCATAGTCAGAAGAAAGATACAACACTATGCATTGATGAAGCGTTAGTGTCAAATATGGATTTAATTCATAGATAATAACAAATGTAATTTGCCACTTAAGGCCATTTTGACCAATAACACATCACCAGATATGAGAAATATATGTCAGTTTGAAACTCTAAACCAGCGGCACCTTCGTCTTGTCATGCAAGGTAACAATGTCGTCTAATGTTCACCAAACTCCAGTCTATAATTCATTCAGTCACTTCCCAAGAAACTCTTCCTCACCGTCTCTCCTGTTGAGTTTGGCGAAGCCCGGAGCGTGACTGCTGGACAGCTGCGAGGAGCTTCTGAAGGACGACGGCGGCAGATTGGACACCAACGCGCTGTCACACACCTCTGTTAACCAATCACAAAGCAGAAGAAAAAAAAGCATACAAGGTCAGTGCTTCACACTTATTAAATGTCTTAAACTTTGTAGCAAAGTAAACTGACGGGGGAAGTGGAAATGAAGAAAACCTTTAAAGGTGTTGATGATAATAAATAGCATCTCCAAAGCAATCAGCAGCACACATGATAGGATCACACAGATGTTGTGCATTGTAGTATAAACATTACAAGCATTCATTCTTCTTCATCTTCAACTTCCAGAGGTTCAGAATAATGCAGACGGTTGAACAGAAGTACCTGAAGTATCCTGAGTGATTCAGCAATAACAGGTTCAGAAAAGCACCTGAAGTAACGGCGCGGGAGCATCACGGGGCGGGAGCATCACGGGGCGGGAGCATCACGGGGCGGGAGCATCACGGGGCGGGAGCATCACGGGGCGGGAGCATCACGGGGCGGGAGCATCACGGGGCGGGAGCTTCACATTTCTCAGTAGTTAAGGAGAAGTGGAGTTTTATCCCTGAGCTGAAGTGTAAACAGGACTTTGACTTCACGCTGGAGCCTCTCAGTAGTTCACAACAGCAGGTTAATACACGAGCACAAACGTTTTAATGGGGAAAATCGTAAAAGTGTCCGAACTCTTCTCCAGAGTTACAAACACAGCGGCGTGGTTCAGAGAGCAGAACATGCTGAGGATATGATCAAATCAGACGCAGCTGGAGATTATTATTACTCTCCATGTCTGCAAAGAGTTGTTACAAACAGAAGGACGGGATCACTGATGCTGAGAGGTGAGAATAATCAGCACTAAAGAAATACGGCGGCGCTTTCAATTTACCATCAATCAGCATTTATCTGCTGTGATTTTAACATGATTCATAAAACAGTGTAATACACCAAGAAGAAAATGCCTTTAAATGAAAAGCTAAAGGGTTTCGCAGCTTGGTTCCTGTCGAGTGTGTGAGTGTGAGCACACGAGTGGCAGACCGGAGTCTAATCATGGAGAGGCAGGTTTTATGTTCCCCAGGTGGAAACAGGTCTTTCAGATGTGATGGCACCATATTAGATGAATGAAGCGTGTAATAATGTGGATGAATGAATGTGGTAATCATGTCGTGTTGTAAAGATGAATGGCGTCCCGACTGGCTCGTTACAGGCTGGATCCTGATGGAGACTAATCAGTGTTGTCAGAAGACTCTTGACTCTTTGCTGGTTTATGATCGGCTGCAATAATAAACGTTATATATTATACATGAAGAAATCCTTCATGTCAATTGAGCTCGTTTTAATTGACTTCTATAATTTAATGCAAGAGTTTTCTTTCAGATTGAAGCACTGGGGAAGTTTCACTGCAGCGTTTTCTTCCTTTTGATGAAACTGCACGGATCGTATACGTGACAGTAAAAGACACACGGTAGAAAAGAGTGTTTGTCTTGAGGAACGAGGAGAAACACACGCAGAGTTTCAGCTCAATAAATATTCACAGCTTTCCTCTGGAGCTCCAAACTGTAAGCTGAAGCCAAACTAGCGCCGCCGCCGTCTGAAGCCTCTCTGTTAATGGATGTTGTTCTCCACCGCTGAGATAAGAGCCAATTACTGTGACTCACGCTGCCGTCCGATCCCGGCCCACAACTCCAACAACAATGCTTTAGCTTCAATTACTCTGTTAACATTAGTGTACTTCATCTCAACAGCACAAGGTCTTCATCGGCCTCTCCGTATCCACCAGCCTGATGACTCCACTGTTTAAAACAGGAATAACGCTGAATTTAAAGAGACACATATTTCACAACAGTGCTGGTATTTATCTTGAGTTTGGAGTGAAAGGTGATGGTAGCGCTGCAGTGGTATTGCTACTGTAAGTAACTATAAGTATGAACCTCCAATGTGTCTTTATTTGGAAAATCGACCACTTTGCAAACAGACCTCATTAGCAAATCATTAAGGAAGGACAATAACACCTGAAGCTGAAGCACCAGGAAAAGGTTTCTCTTGTATGTTCCCACCTCCTCTCTTTAATCACTAGCTGGTAGTCATCACATAACTTTAATTTAAACATCAATAATATTAAATGGAATTCCCAATCCTATTAATTATAAGATGTCCCAGCGTAGTTGATCATGCATTATAGATTAAAATGCTACTTAGCCTTTAAAGGTTTCATATATGCATATGGAAAGTTTTAAAGTCTATGAATATTCAGTCCAGCTGCAGAAAACATCACGAAGCCTCCAGCTTGGCCTCTGCAGCTCTGAGTCTCTTTGATGGTGAAATGATCTGCTATTAACTGAGTCTGAAGTCAATTTAGGAAACTTTGTTACAGCAGTTATCATTAAGAATCCTGATGTACAGTCATATTAGGCAGACTGAGCTTCACAGTTATATTTCTAGCATTAGCAACAGAGTGCTTTTCAGCCTCATACATATTTAATTCCACTATTTGAAATGCGCTGTAGCTCCTCAGCAGCCATCAGAAGGCCTCCAGCTCTGTGGTCCTCTGTGGTCCTCCTGATAGTCTTCATCCCGAGGCTTTGACCCGACTGACACGTGTTGCTGTGGGTGGTGGGGGAGCCCTCAGCGTGAAAAGTAGGTGAATTACAGTCGTCTGAAGAGGTGAAATGAGAGGGACGGCTCTCCAAAGCCAAGTGCTGTAATCCCCGAGGAGATAATGTGTGGTGAGAGCACAGCCTCGCCGAGGTACCACTCAACAGAGTGAGAGAGAGCGGAGCAGTTGGAAAACATCGCGCCGCTTTTCCTCGGCTGAGCTCTGGCATTTAAGAGCCGACGTCTCTGACATTGTGACCAGTGGAGCACAAACGCAGACGGCTCAGAGGAACATTGAGCTAAATGTTGAATACCTGCTGCACTCTGCAGCCACTGAACCTCGACACTGACCCCGGCCGTGTTGGACAGAGAGCTTCCCTGAATGTTAACCCACAGCACCTTCACCCTCGGCACAATTAAAAAACAAACGTACGTCCTTCCAACGTCCAATCGAGGGTAAACTCACAAAAAAAACATTTTTCTCTTGGCATTTACATTTCAGGCATTCAGAGAAAATAAAGTTGACATTTCTGAATGTAAGAAGAAAGAAGTTTAATACACTTACAGAAGAAAAAACACAACATTTCTATGAACTATAAGGCCTATTAAAGCAAGTCAAATAGAGCTGTTTCGCTCAGGGATAAAAGCACTTCAGATGCAATTACAGGAGCAGAAATAGTCGGAGAAGAGGTGATTTGGGACACAGAGGCAACTGAGGTATTTCTCGATAAGAGGACTTCTTAACCTGTAACAGGATACAGTACGTGATTCTGCTGTTTGATATCTACTGTGGTAGAAAATAACAGCGTTACCTGACCTGATAATGGGCCTTCCTTCTTCCTCAAGTGAATAAATAAAGGAAGTGTAAAGCAGAATTTCACCGACAAGAGCAGGAAACCATTAAATTGACATTTGAGTGATGGGATTTGGCTTTTCATCATAATAAAATATCCTCCCATGAAATGTTGAATCGTTTCTGGTACCTGAGGAGGGAGAGAAAGAGTCAAACCTCTCCGCAGCCCATCTATCCATCCACAGTGTCACTTTCATCATTCGGGGTGAATAAACTGGGAATCAGACGGCAGTAAAGAGTCTGACAATATTAATTTTTTTAATCTTTGGAGTGCTGAGGCCTTGGCATTGTCAAGCACAATTAATCACCACTGACATGATAGGCGGACTTATACTTGGCACAGGAGTGGCAGAGAGGGAGGCCGCAGCTCATTTACCTGCATTGTCCACTTCTTTACAGTTTCGCTGAATAACAAAGTGCCCATATGACAAAGCAGGAGACCCTGAATACCGATGAGCTCCATCCATCACCTCGGCACACAGCAGTGAACAGAAGGTCCCGCACTTCAGAGCTCTATAAGCCCCACAAACCCAGAGTTCAGTGCTTCTCAGTGTGAGCCGAGCCCACTTGTTTAGCCATTCAGAGCATGAAGCGGTAAGCAGGATAATGAGGCTCCGGTGATGCTTGTTTTTGCTCAGGAGCACTAACAATCTTCCTCCAGCGGAAAACGTCAATGTTCATTTTACTAATCCGCACAACTTCTACCTCCAGGTTTGACCTGAAGAGATCCGGCCAGGAAGTAGTGAAGGACTATAAGAAATAATGGTGTGTTTGTGTGACTTGATGGGGAGTCTTTACAAGTTGAGTTTAACGTTTGAGCTCAAGCTGCACTAAACAAGATTCTAATCAAATAAAATAATTTTATTAAATCACCATAATTAGGATTGTCTATTTTTTCTAATGTGTCTTTTATCTGCTCACCCAATTTAATTTCACCCGTCACCATACAAATACACACAGACTGGCAGAACGTCTTTTTGGTACACAGGAAATTAGGGCAGTAACTAACAATTATTGTCATTACCTCATTTAGCCTTCAAATTAACTTTGTCCAATGTACAGTCCAAAACCCAAAGACACTTAATTTACAATAATATAAAACAGAGAAATTAATCATTATTTTGCTGCTTTTCTCTGTCGCTCCACTTATGTAGCCTAATCAAGTAATCGTTTCAGCCCCACAGGAAATGTCTTCTGAATAATAACTGAGTAATGTCGCAGTCACACCCAAAGGTGGCACACCAAGATTAATCTGCATGTTCCCCATGTTACGTTGAAGCTTAGTGACGTACTGACTACTTCTATGGCTCATTAGTGAACTGCTGTAGCAGGTGAGCTAACTGCTAACATGCTATCCAGCTGTGAACATGCTAGCACTAGTCAGTCAAACTATTTCTCTGCTTCTTCTGTTTTCTCTGTACTGTACTGTTGACTCCTTTTTTATTAATTTCATCAATCAATTCATCGTCTTCATTAAATTAGTTCAATAAAGAGTTACTGAGGGGGAGAAAAGGCTCTCTGGGCTAGCTAGCTTACTAACTGTCAGTTCATAAGCTCGTTAGCTTATCGGTGGCTAACAGGCCTAGTACAAAGAAGTTCACAGTTTGTTAAAAAATACATATTTGTTCTCAAAACAGCCTGTAAACCATCACAGCAACAGCAACAGAGCAGGTTGATATAGGCTACTGTGAAACTATGAGCTGCAACACAAATAATAACCTTTAATAGTTTACTCCAGCTCTTAGCCTTGTCAAGACGACATGTCGAAGTTTACTCCTTCGCACCTGCGATTCCATTTAAATAAATTGATTTCACCACAAGATTGTGCAGTTTTTATCTCTTGTGAGCCCTAAAAAGTGTTCTGTTTGGTTTCCACTCAACAAAATGCAACGCTCGAATGAGTCTCTTGAATAAAAACAATGACTGACGTACAGCGCTAATGGTTCACACCTACAGTGACTAAAAGACTGAGCCCTCACTACGACGGTTACTAGACTGAAACGATTTGAGAAAAACAAAAATAACGACCTCATTAAAGAATCTGTGACAACTTCAGCTGTAAAGATGAACAATCAACCAAAAATAACACTTACATGTTTTCTAAAATGTAATTCACACACCATGTTAGATTTATATTCCGGCCGTGAAAGATAGAACAAGCTGATTAAAGCTGCTGAATTATTCACCAGCAGCCAGTATCTGTTCTCAAGCTGCCTGTGGATCGACTTGTTAATTGATTAATTGAAATGCAGAGCAGCGTAGTGTGCTAACTAATACCCTGAAGGTAAGGACATGGCAGGAGCTCTCCTCTTCTAGTTTAATTAGCATTGCTTTGACACATAATTAATAGCGCAGGACGAGAGAATCTGATCATGCTTCACACCAGCATATGGCACCGAATCTACAGCCACACTGCAAATGCAAAGACGTCACCAAGGCTTTTATTGCAGTTTATAAACTGACTCTGGGGGAATGAGTTCACATATTTTAGGACTCTGTCAACATATATCATGTCCTAGCTTTGTATTATTTACTTTGATGTTGGGAACAGACTTTACGACGATTGAAACCTCAGATTTTCTGATTTATGCTGCGATTTGAGAAGGAAAGGCAAATAAATTCATACACTGAAATATAAAATAATCACATTCACGACACAAAGCAGTCTTACAACATTTGTTTCCCAGTTCTTAAAAACATATTAATTTATCCCAATTCCACAGGTAAATATCAAACATGTTGAATATAATCTGAAGAGGTGAAATGAACGACCGACACATGATGTCTAATTTGCGTAAAACTGAGATGTTGTGGTTGTTTTTTAAATGTTTTAAACTTGTTTGTTAGTTTTGTTTTGGTGTTCGCGTGTGGATTTTGTTTCCTTTGGACAGAGCCAGACCAAATGAAGTGATCAAAACCAGCAACCTCCTCCTGGACGTTTTGCGATGGTGTAACCATGTTGTGCGATCTCCTATTTTCATAATGAAATGAGAAAATAACAGCTTTCTAAAGTGTCGGAGGAGGAAGGAAAAGACATGACAATAGTGGCACAGTGGAGCGATGCAAAACATGTTTTCACCACAAGATAAAATTATACATATTTCTGCAAAGTGCACAGGGAGTGAAGGTAGACGTGCGCCAGACCGTGACTGCTGCACTACACAGCCAGAGACTAAAGAGCACTGTTGGGCGAGATACTTGAAAAATGTGATCAATTACTCATTTCATGTTTCTCACTGGGAAAATAATCACGGTACTTTATAGGGCTGTAATGGTCCGTGTGCCGAACCGCCACAGTCCCATGCACCCAGCCGCACGCAGATTGATGCACGTAGGCCTGATGCGAAAACAGATTTAACAAGCATTCTGCCGTGAAACCTTTAGCTGCACGCCGTTAGCAGCATTTGCTGAGGTTAGCGCAAGAAGCTGATTGGTGTGCGAGTCGGTCACACTGTAGATGAAATGCCAGAGATGCAGGTCAGCAGTCCACTGAGCGCTGAGAATCAAAGTGACTGAGCGTAACTGTGTTTTGTGAAATTGTCATTTTAACTATTTGTTACTAAAAAGAATAAGTAATCACATCACGTCCCAGCACTGCTAAGAGATAAGAACACGTACATACAGTACCTATACTGCTGGTGCTGCAGTAACAATGAGTTTGATAATGGACGAGTGGAGCTCTCGCTTTCTCTGTGTGTGTGTGTGTGTGTGTGCAGCCTCTTTACACCTTCACTAAACCACAGGAGCCGCAGTCGCAGCATCTATTGGTTTGCTTTGCAGCCGTGCTCCCTCAGGAGACATTAGCAGATAAGTGCCCTTTAAAAGATATCTGCAGATAATGTGATGTTCTCCATCTTCTCCTGTCTATCAAACACTCAGAGCTCAGCTCCTCGTGAGGCTGGAAACACAAACGGCGATTGAGATGTCTTTAACCAACTAAAGGAAATGCTTCTGTCCTCACCAGAAGTTGGAGAGACAATCGTCTGCAGCACTTTTACACTGAACTGCTGAACCTTCACAGTGAAGCGTAATTGGTGTAAAAGTCAGGACAGAACCCAGTTAGGGCAGCGGTCAGAAATACAGGATATGGTGGTGAAACTCTCCTGTCACAGCTTGTTGGTCACATCCATCCGATCGTGAATAGAAACTTTAGTAGAAAGAGATTATTGCTTCCTGGTGCATGAATATTCAAACTTTCACGATCTGAAAATCCAGACGCAGGAGGACACAACACATGACAGGTCTCACACAGACAGACCATATACTTCACACTAGACTCTCCACTTCCCGGCAGAAAGCTGCTGCTGGTAGTTTGAGAGCAGAGGACTGCAGGTGGCATTGCTCCAGAACAGTATTACATACATCTGTTCCCTGAATGCCTTAAATGTAATCTTTTGCAGGCGCTTGAAGCGTTTTATCTTTGTGTTCATAATGCACTTTACAGAGATTCCATTTATTTGTTGCTTTGTACGCTGGGATAAAACACATCATGCTGTTAGGATAGTTGTTGAGGATTTAGTGTCATTATGTGCATATCTAATCATATAACGAGGGGGGCCTCACAGTTACTGCAGGGGGGGGCAAATTAGTGTTTGATCTGAAACACAAGATGGCAAACAAACCTTCAGCCAATCGGATGAAGCAGCATGCGAAACGCTCTTGAATATATTACTTTAAATATGTTTGGAAAATACACATTAAAGTGTGAAGAACACCCACACAGGTGTTTTCAATAACCGTAGGTTTGATGATTCCTCGACTCAGGTAGAAGTTGGGATGAGCAAATAATGTCTGCTCACATTTCAAATATCACTGGAATAATATTAATACCAGTGCAGTCTGGCAAAAACCCACAACTTGCAGGGCTCTGCAAAACTCTGCAAAACACACACTCACACACACACACACACACACACACACACACACACACACTCAATAGTCAGCAGGGGGTGAAATTGTAGAGGCAGTTGAGAATGCCACTGCAGGGAAACAGACGGAGGGAAACTGTTAAATTCAATGAATAAAACTCTCTCCATTCCTCCAGTATAGTATCTCTTCTTTCTTTCACACTTTGTGTTCCTCCCTTCACCTCCGTCGACTCTTCTACTCTCCCTAACAGCCTCACCTTTATTCTCTCTTCCCCTTCCCTTCTCTCTCACTACACCTGCTGTCCTCCCATCCTCCTCCGCCTCCTGCTTCGTTATGAAATCTCAAAGATGTGAGGCGGTGCATCCGGAAAGCAGATGGTGGCCCATACACACACACACACACACACACACACACACACACACACACACACAGCAAAGTCATTGAGGGATAAAATAGGAAAGGCAGTAGAAATGTCACTGCAGTTGTGAGAGACATAGAGGGAATACTACTACCAGACAGCCTGCAGACTCTGACCCCTAAACGTTATCCTCTCATACTTTATATTCCTCTTCCTCCTCTTCTTTCCTTCCCTTATCCACCTTCTATTCTCCTCATCCTCATTTCTCCCGCAGCCCGCGCTCCTCCCTCCTCGTCCTCCCCTTCACCTCCACGTGCTTAGCTTTGATTTAGCTCTGTCTTGTTGAGTTGAAATTCAGCCTTACCCTTCCTTCTTTAATGGCCACTGACTCCGCTCTGTTCTTCTTTTCTAATACAAACTGACCGGCTCTGCTTCTTCTCATCAGCAGTGGCTGTAGAGCAGCAGTCTGCAGAGCTGTGGTCAGGCGGCACTGACTCCACACGCAGCAGTGACAGCATTAAGCTGTGTAACGAGGACACATTAGAGCCTGGACTCTGAGGTATAAACTTATGTCGATGCGGTGATGCTGAAGACAGATATTAGCCAATTAGCCCGGCACAAATGTTGAATAATGCAGCGTTCCTCAGTAACACAATTAAGAGGGCAACTTTTCCCATTTTCAAGGTGAAACTTATTATTCTAATGTGTGGAGGACATATGAATCCCTGCAGCAGTCTGCGTCTCCAGAGCTCAGCGACACCACCTGTCTCTCTCTCTGTCACTTGATGTGGAGCCAATGCCAACAAGTGTAGCGGTGGCTGGAGACGTGTGGAAGTTTAACATAACTGACCAGCACAACATATCAGCAAACGTCTGTGAGATGAGATGTGTAGAGCGGAGGTCCCACACAACTTCTGAATCGCTGATGTTCAAATGTGTTTTACATAGAAGTTCTTTCTTTGGACGAACACGTGTCGCTGCTATGAGGTGTGATTACTAAATGACAGCAAAACAGTAGTCGTCTAAATAGTTAATCAATAAAGTAATAATTTGACTTTAGACTCGAACAACAAGCAATATTGTTGACGGAAAAGATGAGACTAAAATATAACCTTTGCCAAAGTCTCTCTTAATTTAAATAAAAAGAGGAGACGGATGACCTGCACACAAACAGTAACGCTCACACCTGAAACTGTGAAAACAACCGTATAGAAAAAGCTTTGCCCCTCAACACCTGAGTGACGGAGTATCGTGATGGAAGCAGAAGGAAGCAGATCCAGAATTCGAAGCGACAACTTGTTGTCTGAGCTTGGCGACATTCTCACATGATGAACGGCTTCATGTCTTTTGGGAGACTTCTTCTGGGGACGGCCTTGAACAAACACAGCAGCCCAGCAGGTCCCAATATCAGATGGATGGACTGCGGTCCTCTGTCAGCTCCTCACTTAACTACCTGTTCCTGGGTTAATAAATCCAGATTCATGACCGCTGGCTCCACATCCGCTCCGTCACCTTGACTTCATCAGGTCCCATTGATGGCTGCAGACATTTCCATAAATGACACTAAAGAAGAAATATGAAGGAGATGTATCCTCTGCTACTTGCCATTTTCCTCATCTTTGCTCTCCCTGATGCTGCCCTCGCATGAATCATGGAGGGGAGGTTTAGTTGGAATTTCAATAGTTTATATTCGCAGGTTTATGTTCTTCTCGGTGCAAACAACAAGCTGACTGGAAAGCAATAAATTAATTCAACACAGGGCGATGCCAGACCTGAAATAGGCTGCTGCATTTGCACCCACCTCAGCGTTTTCTTTACCAGATTAATCCTGGAACAGATGAGGGATATTTCATGAGCTCAGGAATTTAATCAAGCACCCCTAATATTCCCCCGGAGCCTCCGCACATTAAATAACAAAGTCCTTTTAGAGCCCGAATCACCTTCTCTGCGTGAGTAATAACACCCCTCCATTTAGCCTTAGGCATCTTAATAACTCTTCATCTGCAAATATGGTAATAACCCGACGATTAGTGGAAACACTATTGACAAGATCAAGGTTAAAAACTAATGTTGTGTTGAATGGGAGGATGGAGGACCTGATTTTTAATGGTCACACACGTGTTCTCTGCTTTTAACCCATCCTAGTACCAGGAGTCCAGTACTAGGAGCAGTGGGCAGCTAATGTACAGCGCCCGGGGGAGCAATGAGAGTAAGAGGGGACTGAGCCACTGCCACAAATTGGAGAATATGTATCAACAGAAACAATGAGAACCTGACAAATGGGAATAATAATAATATTCAGCTAGTCAGTACTGATAACCATTTTCACACACACTTCTTCACTTAGAAATGCTGACTGCAGGACTGGGGATTGAACCACCAAACTTCCAAACGGTGGATGAGCACTCTACCTCCTGAGCCACAGCCGCCCTCTGTGGAAGAAAGCCAAAACATCTCACTCACAAAGATCTATTTTTCAAACTCAGCGACTGACAGGATGCAAGTGAGTGCTAATAACAGCTTTAAAACTTCTCTCCTTCAGGACGTCTGGGAATCCTGTGACTCAGAGGAGCCAGTGAGCCGCCATCATCTTAACACCCCAGAACGAGGGTGAAAATGCAAATCATCACACACACACACACACACACACACACACACACACACACACACACAGTAGGAGTGTTATCTGTCATTAGGCTAGGATTAAAAGTCATTTTGTGTTATTGATATGATCTGCCATCAGGCTATGATTAGCACTCACTCCACTGGCTCTGAATCAGCTCAGAGGGGAGACTGGGAGAGAGAGAAAGAAGGAAAGACAGACCCTGAGTATGACGGCTGGGAAGCTCCGAGCAACCATCTGTCCTCCATGTGTGGATGGTGAGTGATTAATTACTTACTAGACACAAAACATTTCCTTTCTGCCACTCCAGAGCCTGCTGGAGAAGATAGCATTATATGAATAAGTGATAGGAGCGTTATCTGGTCCATGTATTGATTGTAACGTGAATCTGTTTTGCTCTTAACTTTGCCCAGAACATGATCTGAAGATGAAGTTCAGGGAGATAAGAAGCCTTCTTAGGTACCATATGGAAAAAGAGGGGATGTCCTGCCTTCTTTATAAGGATCCTTGTTGTGAGGCTACTGGAAATGTACATCCTTAACTGCTTTGTTAATATTACTGCAGGTACTAATCCTATCTGCAGGAATAAAACTGTCCTATCGCTTCTCTCAATAATGTAAACTGTCCAATTGCGTCGCCGCAGATGCTGAATTATTGAGAAGGAAGAAACACAAACATGGTAACCTCTTAGGACGTGTTCTGGCCTCATCTCCCTCTGATGAGCAGCTTCAGCCAGACCTTGCCCCAGGCGCTGGTAAAGCACTGAAACAAATAACATGCGGGGAGAATTCATGGAGGATTATTGAGTGAATGAGGATCAATGGGCTCTGAGGGATAAGCAGCTGAAGGACAAAATATATGTTTGAGCGAGCAGTTGGTTCTTTTTCTCTTTTGTCCAAAGCTGTTAATTTACTTTGAGGGAGTAACTTCTTTAATCCAACTGTTGTCTCTTAAAACTAAGTGTCTATGTCATGTCTTCTGTCCATCACACTTTCCCTTCGTCTGTCCATCCGTCCACTCTGTTGGTCCGATCCCTCTTTGTGAAATATGAGAACATGCCGGATGTTCTGAATCTGTCATGCGTGTGTTTGAACCAGAACCACAATCAGAAATCCTGCATTAGTCCCACAACGGGGACATTTACCTTGTTACAGCAAAAGAAGAAGAAAGTAAAGTGGCGAGTACACGATAACTAAACAGAATAAAATGGAGTAAAAGTACAAAGTTGTTGATAAAAAGTTGTAAAAGTGAACAATGCACATGTCATGCATCCCTCACCTTCATACCAGTGATCCATCTCACATCCCTTGTGCCAGTTTACCATGTGCAATTCTTTTAACCCTTATTTAAACAGGCATGTTGAGGTTATATAATGTGTCTTCATAAGTACTAATATACACATATTTAATGTTTTAGGCTATCTACAATATTTGCAAGTATATCTTTTAATTGCACAGTATACTTCTGTTACTTTACACATTTTTTTTGTCCATGTATTTTTATTGTAACTGAATTTGCTGTCAGTAAAGTTTCATCTCATATTTCTTTAATCCCCTTTCCAAACAGCCTAGTTAGCTCATCTTCTTTTAATCGCTTTAATCTTCCTCTAATCTTCCTGTAAATACACACAGAGGAGCTTTAATGTGCATTAGATCCTCTGATTTCTGACCACTGTACTGCACTTAAGCATTTTAGACTTTTTAATTTTCAGCCTCAGCCTGAGGACGTGCTGCAGAGGGAGGGAGAGTCTTCTCCTCCGCAGAGCAGCGTTACTGTGTTTAACAGCAGGTCAGATGTGTCTCTTTCACTCCAGGCCGCTAAATCTTCATATTAATGTGCTTACATACACTTTAACCTCATGTTTGCATAAAACACCCAGGGCCAATCCAATTAATTTCAAGCCACAGTGGGGAGAGCAACCTGCACAGAGACGAGTTTGCCTTGTAGCTTGTTCAACACTGAAGCAACGACATCCTTCTACAACTCGATGTTTACACACTTACAGATTTCCTAAAATACATATAAAACCATTTGCACGGTCAAATCACGGCATTGTTCCCGCAATTACAACTAAATTGACAACATATTGCAGCTATAAAACAAGAACAAGTCAAACGAAGAGTCAGATTCTGTCTCTGGGGATAACCAGGAAACATCCTGGAACACAGGAAATGACTAAGTGAAGTAAACATAATAAAAGACAAGAACAAAACAAGCAAATTAGAAAACTTCCTCTGATAATAACTGCTGGATGATTTGGACTTTGCAAATCAAAGATTGTCTAATTCTTTAATTTTGTACTCAAATCCACTTCTGGATAATCTTTGTGTTTTTCATTACGACTTCACCTCCGCAGTATATTTGTTTTTCTGTTTGATTGTGAGTTAAACTTTGCATATGAGCCGTCCTGTACTGTTACACGGTACATTTAACAATAAGAGTGTAGAATTATATAACCAAGCTGTTTTGTTGTGGCGTCATCGAGAAGCAGAACTAGAGTACGAACCGGGAGGATTGCTGAAGGCAGCGGAGGAAACCACAGCCTCACAAGACAGCAAAGATTATTAAAGGATCCACCAATTAATGTAGGAATGCATCTCCTCAAATGAAGCTTTGAGAAACAACAAAATAGAAGATGGAAACTTTCTGAGGGCACAATTAGAGACACAGCAGGGTGTCAGTAAAGACTGCAGTCTGTACACGTGTCTCTCCGCTCTGTGAGAATAAAGCAGAAGACTTTTGTTTTGGATATTCATGTCATCCCATCAGCTTCAACTGTTCTTTGAATTTATTGTGAGATGAATAAATACAGGAATTTTCCCCAGATGACGACAAAGTTCCTGTTTTTGGTTTATGATTCTTTCTGTAGCCAAAATATTTCAATACATCTGACTTTGTGTTTCTTTTTGCAACAAAATCTTCCTTTTAGATGTTTCACATTCATTCTCAGGTTACGTTCAATGACTACTAGGGGCTGCTTTGGTTGTTTGATTAATCGATCGATCGTCGTGATTGGTGGTTGTCACGGTGGGGAAAAGGTGAGGACTCAAATGCAAGATGGCAGACGAGGAGATTAACAAAAAGAGGGCTTTATTCCAAAAAGCTTACGAAATTACAAAATAAGGCAAAAAGTAAAAAAAAAAAAAGTTTAAAGACAAACCGGGAGCACGAGGAAGCACGAGGAAGCACAAGGAAGCACGAGGAAGCACGCGGAAGCATCTGCAAGGGTGACTCTTAAGTGACAAACTGACAAGGAACACTGGGACCTTGCTCAGGGGTACAATGGTGGCAGCCTGGTATTGAACTCCCGACCTTCTAGTGTTTTGTTTGGAAGGCGTACCACTGGACACAAACATCCCTTCTTTAACACCATCACCTGAACTAACCTCAGACAAAGGCTCCTCTCTGTCACATGAATCACACCTTTCAGTTACATTATGGTCTCTCCAAACACTGGGCCGACCTGCCTCCATTCCACTATCTTCATGCAAGAAGCCATTTCTCAAAACACACAGTGACTCTATCATGCTGATAACATCAGAAGGCGATTAAACGCACAGTGACTTTAATGTCCTGCGGGTATCGGTTTCACACGCTGACTTCCTTGAATCTCATCACATAAACCCCGGCGCTTCACTCCTCCGGCTAATAAGTCATTGGAGCGCCATCTGTGGCGGTTAAAATATGTATTTGCACTTTGGTGTCATTTACTACCATCTCCATAATAAACAGTGAGCTGTCTGCAGGGGGGGGGGGGGGGGGGGGGGGGGGAGACATGTGAAGCTCAATCTGAAACCTGAGGCTGGGATCCCTCCACCTCCGCAGTTCTAACTTATTATGCTGCTGTGGTTTATGGTCCGTGCATGATGAGTGTGCTGCTGGGTCAGGCCGGGCAAGATAAACAGAGACACAGACTGGGTAGTGAAAGAAAGAGAGAGACAGAGAAAGAGAGAAGGGAACATAGAAAGAGCCACTGATTGCAACTGAAGCAGGAGCAATAGAAAACCAAGATAATATCAGGCTTTAATTAAATATTAAACAGTGATCAGTCATTGTTATCCGCCTCTGATTTATGGAAGTTTCTCTATGACCCAAACTGCAGGATAACAAACTGTAAAACTAAATGAAATCAGTGAATATGTGTGGTGGGAAAACCTGCTTTGAAGAGCTGCAAACCCTGAAACAATGTCATCAGTCTGAGCCTCAGTGGAGCGTTTTACTGCCCCATTGTGGTCGAGATGCTGTTTCAGAGGCTTTTACACCGTGACAGGGAGAACATTTAGGAAGAACACATAAATCTTGAAATCCCCTTATGAGTAAAGTCCAACTCGTAACAGCCGCGCAGAAGGAGGTGATGACAGAAACATGAAGAAAGAAAAAAGAGCAGGAGGAGAGATAACTGAGGAGATGTAGCCAAGGGGGAAGGTAAAGAGGAAGACTTAGGGAGGAAAGAGCCAGCGACACAGCAGCAGCTCTCTGATTCAGCAGGAGGGCAGAGATCCAGGTGGAGGTGAGACAGGAAGAGGCAGCAGGCATGGAAAGAGAAACAGAAAGAGAAGGTGAGGAAGACAGGATGCAATGAAGAGAGGGGAATTTGTTGAGAGGAGAAAGGAGGAAAGAAGCTGATAGAAAACAGCAGGAAGAGAACACAGAAAGAAAAGAGAAGCGAGGAGGAGAGGACGGACACATAGCAGCAGATCAGACACAGAGAAGCAACTGAAGGAGAGAAACAGCAGGAGGAAAAGAGACGGAGAACGCAGATATGTTGGGGATGGAGATGAAAGCTACAGATCTGTTCTAATTGCCTTCTCCATACTCCTCCTTACATCTGTCCTTCAGCTGACTGCTGGTCCATTAAGCTGCAGCGGACCTCAATGAT
This sequence comes from Cottoperca gobio, assembly GCF_900634415.1. Taxonomy (NCBI): domain Eukaryota; kingdom Metazoa; phylum Chordata; class Actinopteri; order Perciformes; family Bovichtidae; genus Cottoperca; species Cottoperca gobio. The sequence continues at coordinate 3,627,571 of NC_041371.1, read as the reverse complement.
CAGCTGATGATGTTGCTTGATGCTATGTGAGCGACAGTCTGTCACTTAGAGGACGAGCTGGCTCAGAGCCTGCACATTCACAGCAGAGACAAACTGCCTGTGTGCAGGATCGAACACATGAAGTAACTAAACACAGGCAGCTTCTCCTCCGCAGAGGTCAGATAATCAAACCAGCAACCTCTCAGTCTCGTGCTCAGCTCTCCAACCACCTGCACAGGCTACTACATTTTACTCTCACGCGCACCTACTCACTCTGGCTGCTCTCTGGAGTGTGTGAGCACAAACGTGGCTCAGTCCCAGGTTTCCCATCATGCTGCGCTGAGCAGCAAATTAACCAGAAAGCGACAGTGTTGTTTTACGCACACCACACGCTGGGTGAACTGGCTTCTGACATGTTTGGGTGACAAATGAAATGTTTATTTTTGGCTCTGATATAGAACGCACCTTCTAGCATTTCTGTCCAGAGAAACAACATCCTTGGTTTACGCAACCTCCCATTAAGAGCACATGATCATTCTAACCTGGGAGTAAATAAACAGCTAATTAAAATGCGACAAAAAGAGTGAGTAAGAGGGATTTGGATACCAAAATCCTTAGAGGAGCCTGGAGAGCACATCAAATCACTTAAACTCTCCTTATTTCTCCGTTACAAGCGAGCGCTGCTGCGTAACCGAGGCGCGCAAAACCTTGAGAAACAAATTCCCATACTTTCTCCGAATTAACATTAAACTGTTGAAATATCACTATATCTAGAAAACAGAAGCCTTGCATTTCTCCAGGAGATGACAGAGGTATAAAGCCTCCCCTCCGGGTCTGCGCTGCCCGGACTCACTCCGTCTCCTCCGGGGGGAGTAAAGAAGCGCACAGCCTGCTCACCTTCTCCGGTTGTCCCGTACGAGCTGCAGAGAAGCAGGACGACCTGAGCGATAATCCCAGCGACTCTTTTAGTCCACAGATCCATGATGAAGCGGCGGGAGGCTGCAGAGAAGCCTCGGCGGCTGCTGGAGGAGAGAGACAGCCAAACTCTCTTCTCCAGCTCCAAAAGAGATCTCCCCAAACCCGACTGGAGGAAGACAGAGGGGAGGGGGGGGGGGAGAGAGAGAGAGAGAGAGAGAGAGAGAGAGAGAGAGAGAGAGAGAGAGAGAGAGAGAGAGTGCGCACACACACATACACGCGCTCCAAGTGCACATTGTCATAAAGAAGTAAAAACACACAGCTACATGACATCATGACACTGATGCAGTAAACATTAAGCTATCTTTAAAGGTACAATGCACCACCATATCATGATAGTGATACCAGGCATATCAACAAAATGCAGCAAGCCCAGACCCGTCCTGTAATACCACTTGTACCTCCAGAGGCGATAGTAAGTCACTGTAGTGTTCAGTCTGCCCTCAGTCACAACACAACACAACACAAGTAGCTCATTTAGGATTTTAAACTGACAAGGCTGCAGTGGGGGGGACACTCACACCACAAAGATGTAATAAAATAAAGTTTTTGTGTGCTTCCCATTCTGCCACACCATATGTCCCATACATCCATCTGGTAGAAGCTGCTGGCACAAGATGATACCAAAAACATGGACCAAAACAAAGTTTCATGGCAATCCATCCAACATTTGTGGAGGTGTTTCAGTCTGGAACAAAGTGCCATCCAAAGTCTGACGGCTTGAAACAGCAAAAAAAATTAGAAAATTGTGAAACTTCTATTTGCCATGAAAACTTTGTAACCTTTGTAACCACTTGTTAACACTTTCTGCAGCCAAGGTTTACCTCATTGTTGTAACAATTCAAACTTTAACTTTTCCCTGCATGAGAAAGCTTATATACTCTATGGAAGAAACACCACTGTGCCTCGCATCCTATAGAAAATGTTCTTATACGGGGAAAACATGTCTTACATTTTTGTTTTCCTAACTAATTCAAAAAGGATTTCAGAATAAATGAGAGGTGCAGTGCAGCATTAAAAGAAATACCAGGCTGCCACTAGTGACAGCCAGAAAAAATGGCATTCAAAACATTACCCATTTTTCATGCAGCTCACGCACCTGACCGTGAAAACCTGAATAAAACATCTCTGTGTTAGCTTAGATGCACACCCCTGTCCGTGCACGAGGGGGGTAACTGTGAACCCACATGGGAGAAGAGCTCTTTGTAGCATTCAGCAGGACTTGTTCGTTAAGAGAAAGAGCCGAGGGGGGAAGACGTGCAGAGAGAGTCGGCAGGGGAATCTGATAATGAAAACCTACTGAGAGCAAACGCAGCGGGGGAATCAGATAACACTGCAGCCAGAGTCTGCGAGAAACAAGGGATCACACCGTGCACTAACACACACATGAGCGTCACAGCGCTCGGTGGCCTGCAGACAGAAAAAGCATGTTTGATGTTCAAACCAGACGGGAGAGAGATTTAAAAACTGTACAAACCTGAGAGACGCAACAGGCTATTTAATGGTTAGTTGTGCGAAGCTCAAAACTTCCCACTTTCTTCCTGAAAAGCTCTCAAGTTAAAATGCTTCACGGTAGTGACGACACAATGTCATTGTTGGAACAATCCTCTCACCATCTTCAGCTTTACCTCCTGAGAAAAAGCAGAATGAAGCCTTCTCTGTTTTGCTAGACGAACAGAACTTGTTGCCGCGTCTCAAAGGTTTGATGAAATCTCTTGGCAGTCGTGAGCGAAACTGGGCCACAGTGGGGAATGTGGGGAAAGCAATTTGTTTCATTTCAAAGAGAAACGTGTTTCAGCTCTTCACCTAGTGAACTGTGCTTTAACACATTTCTCTCAATAACAAAATGTCGCTTTGCATCCCCGAAGAGTGAGGCTGTGATGCTCTGTAGGAAAAAGGTGCATTAGTGACTTGTGGTCCTGCAGGACCTTTGAGGTCCAGCGGGAGCAGAGCTACCTGAGGGGGAAACTCTGGTTTACAAAGTACCGGTTAAGGTCATTAGCTTCTAGAAGTGACAGCAAAGATCAGATCACAGATACAAGCAATCAAAATAAATGTTCTTTACAGAGCTTGGATATTCAGAAGAATGAAAAGAGCCTGTTGAGGTGGTTCAAGCATCTGATCAGCGTGTCTCTCTGCAATTCTGTACCCTGTGAATTGTGGTCATATGATCCCTGAGTAGTATTAGCTGATGCCTCTCTGGAAGACATGTAGTTTTATTCTAACTGGTACTTTGAATTACTTGCATATAGATCTTGTTTGATGGAGGACATTTGGATCTGTCACAGTGGAAAGAGTTGCTTCACTTCAGCCTGGTCTCACTTCCAGGCTGTCAAATACAGACGCCTGGACAGTGGCCGTCGGCGTCTTGATACCCACGCACAAGGCACTCCATGACCTTTTTTCTAACCCTAACAAAGTAGTTTCAGTAAGTAGTAGCTGGACCACCTTCTGCTTCAAAATACTACGTCTAAGGCTGCCGCTAGGGGCTTCTGTCTAAGTGGCAAAATATGACGAGAGATGATGAACTCACGTTGTTCAGTTTCAGGGTCCTGGAGCATCCTGACCGGCACACGTCCAGTACGGAGTGGCATGTCTCAGGAGGGAGAGAGGTCCTCCAGTAATCAGAAGATTCATGGTTAGATCCTTGCTCCTCCAGAGAGAGTCCAAGTGTCCTTGAGCAAGACACCGAACCCCTAACTGCTCCTAATGAGCACCTCGCATGGCAGCCTCTTCCATCAGTGTATGATGATGTATACTTTGAGTAGACTAGAACAGTGATATATATTATACACGCAGTCCAGACCTACTTATTGGGTATGGAGCATAACGTTTACTGTGGTTACCATCTTAGTGTAGTAGGTTAGCATGATAGCAAAAGAGTCGTTCATGGATCACCGATACACCGTCGATCATGAACGTTGAGCCAATACATCCTGTAGATGTTGAATATATTTCAATCGATGATTTAAAACCAGCATCTTTCTCCAGAGGACACTGGTCACATATACAGATGTTGGTATGTCACATCTTGTTGGCTCGCAGATGTTTTCTCACCTGTCTCTGGATTTAGTTCTAGATAAACCATCTGCAGTTCTCTTAGAAGAGGAAACTAATTAGACTTTTCAGGTGTTTCTGTTCTGTACTTAGAGCCTCCAGAGTCGACTTCACTCTCACTTTGCCAAATGAACCTCACTAAATGAATAAAGGACTCAACACTTATTCAGCCATTGACTCCTCACAGCTGAATAAACATGTTGAATGGACGGTAATGCAAGAGTCTCATCTGGACGATGCATGATTGTGAATCCTCCTGTCCAACACATTCATCGCTACAGTCTGTAACAGTGAATCTGGGAACATTGATAATGAGAGGTGAATATTCATACAAACGAATGTTTGAGAAAACATAGATTCAGGTTTTGAGTCTATTAAAACAGAAGCTTTGTGGTGTCCTGTCTGATCTTATTTATCATACTTTTACAGCAAATCCTTACTTTTTTTCTCCATTAGCAGTTTAATTATTATGTTTTTAGCTAATACTCGTTTCAAGAGCAAGATACGTCTAAAAGATTTGACTGAAAGCAGTAAAATCAATATGCATCGTAGAGCCACAGCGAGCTCTATATGCAGTTATTGGGAGATAATGGAGTAAAAGGCTCAAAATGTCTCTTTTCTTGTCCACACTTGTATTTACATTGAACAGCAGATGGAGCGGGCTGGTGATCGATGTTCTCCGACTCTGTTTTATATTCACAGCAGCAGCTGCAGGCGGTTTGCGCGCCTGCTGCCCGACCAGCCGGCGGACAGTTTGCTGAAACAGAAAAGACACTCAGAGTTTCAGAGATCAAGCTGCTGGAAGCCAGAACAGAGGTGAAGAAATCAACGAGGTTCAGAGAGAAGTCTGCACGCATTTTAGAAAGTGAGGGTTGCTCCTCACTCCCCTGTTAATTCATGTGGAGGTCCTGTTGTGAAGTTGCAGCGCTGCAGGTGAGGTTTGAAGACGTTCTGTTATGTTGAGATAGTTCCCTCAGTGCAGCAGGCAGGCATCGGCCTCCCACCAGGCTGCAGATACAGAGGGCTGACAGCCTGAACTGCTCTTTAAGCAACCCTCCGTTCCATTAGCTGTGAACTTGCCCTCACTGTGTGTGTAGGTGCACAGCTATGCACCCGGCTACATACAATACATAATAACAAACCTTTACATCACTTTATGCTGAAGGGGAAGTGGAGTCCTGTTTGTTTGCTGGTTATCTTGTAATGCTTTGAGCGTGATTCCTTCACACGTTGTATCTGTTGTATCACACAGTGCTGATGAAGACACACAGGCGTGTATGTCCTTACATGCAGCAGGTACAGTGTGATACTAACAACATGTTGCCAAACATAACAGCAGTGACATGTTAAAGCTCCCAGTGGAGTGACACAAAACACTTCCTGCATTATTTGAGATATGCAAGAGCACAAACTGAATAAAGAGTCAATAAAGGGTGTGTGTGTGTGTGTGTGTGTGTGTGTGTGTGTGTGTGTGTGTGTGTGTGTGTGTGTGTGTGTGTGTTCATGATCATTCATTAAAACAAATGATAATTCTACATATCAAACTTTCATTGCGCTTTAAAAACATTCTGCTTCCACTTTAATGCATTTTTTTGGATGTTGTACAAGTGTGTTTCTGAATCTTCAAACACTCTTGTTTCAGTTTTATTTATAGTTAATTGATTTAATAATGTAACAGATTTTATTTTGGCAAAGCAGCGCTTTGACAGTCCCCCGCTGGGCTTCAGTGTCTCAGAGTCATGTTGTCAGCTGCTGTCACACTTTGATCTGTTTTTAATTATTAAAAGAATCTCAGATATATTTCTTTACCAGTAATATGTTGTTATATTCTCAGAGCTCATTTATTCTCGCTTCACTCTGTAGAGTTCTTCAGAGAACAGATGACACTCACTGCTTCAGGACAGTCTGTGATTTGAAGCGCTTTGTAGTTTAGCTCTTGTGCTCTTGAGGTAAACTTGCAGAAGCTGAACGGTGGTGGAAATTAAATCATTCTGTTAACACCAAAGAGTCAGAACTAAATTCATTCTTCTCTACTTCTGCTTCTAACACTGCGTCCAACTAACAGAAAATACATAAAGAACAGCAATAAAAGCAGCCAGAGAAAAGACTTTTGTCCAAAGTACTTTAAATCTTAAATGATTAAAATAAGGACTGTGTTTTGTATTGTTGGTGAAAGACTCCAGGAAGTTCTCCAGGTCTGTTTAAACTCATAATGGCTGCACATTGTGGTTGAGTCAGGAGGCCAAGGAGGCCTTTTAACCCACCATCGTCCATTTCTTTATGATGGAGGAGCCACTCTAGTTGCTTCTGAACTTACAATAAATGAAGCAACTTCTCTAACAAATCTTTCAGCTTATCATATGTTCAAATCCAAATCCAAATCCAATTTACTCACAGTGAACTTGAGGCTTTTTGGGGCCCCTGAAGGTCTGCAGCCTTCGTTAATGCAGTCTTGGACAGTGTGAATCCAACAATGACATGAAAAACAATGTTCAAAGACCACATGTTGTGCATACTCTTCTTGTTTACACACTGTATTACACACATGTCTAAAGCCTACTTCTTTTCAACATGCCCCACTCTGATGCTCCGATCAGAGACGTGTGTGTATCAACCTGATGGTATTTATTTATTATCTTAAACTTCCACTCGTGCAGCTTTTCTTACAGATCTATTGGTGTATGTTTGTGTACTATTTTTCTATTTGCAACAACACTTCTTATTTCTTGTTCATCCCAACAACATGCTTCTACCATTTGTTCTACTGGATTGGTGGTTGTTTAGCAGCATCACTAGGGGCTGATCCAGGGCAAACCTGAGCCAGCCCTAACTATAAGCTTTATCAAAAAGGAAAGTCTTTAGCCTGCTCTTAAATGTGGAGAGTGTGTCTGCCTCCCGAACACAAACTGGAAGCTGGTTCCACTGGAGAGGAGCTTGATAGCTGAAGGCTCTGGCTCCCATTGTACTCTTAGAGACTCTAGGAACCACAAGTAACCCTGCAGTCTGGGAGCGCAATGCTCTAGTTGGTTTATAAGGTGCTATGAGATCTTTAAGATATGCTGGAGCCTGACCATTAAGGCAATGTGTTATGTTATGTGGTTCAGCGTAATCTTTTATTGTATTTGCTCCGCAGGTCTATGCCTTGCATATCCAGGATGTAATCACAATCTTTAGGGACAGCAATGTCGTCCAAAGACGTTGGCTCGGATCGGAATAACCCGACAACTATTTGATAGATTTCCATGAAGAATTGTGAAGGACTGCGTTGAGATCGTCACTGTGCTGGAGGTCAAACTGTCCAAATCTCTGCGTGTGACTGAGTTACCTTATCTGGAAAACATTCACCTGGTAGCAACTGCTCCTGTCTGATGCTATAAATATGAATGTTGTGGAGTTTTTACACACCTGGTTCAATAAAAAAACAGCATGAAGGCGTTTTATAATCCTGGATTTATGAAACTAGGCCAGACAAGAAAGGAGATCCAAATGGCATTCACAGTGAGCTCAGTAACTTTCCCTCTGTTTTACCCTTGAAACGCCGATGTTAGACAACTACACGCAGCAGCGTCTCTAATCCTGTTGCTTTCTCTTCCAGGGAAACTCAGGTTTGTTGTTGTTTTTGGAACAAAGCTGATCAGACTGGCAGAAGCTTCCTGGAAGCTTTAGACTGTCGAGTTGTTGCTCGGTCTCTGCCAGGAATTAACACGCTTTTCACACTGACAGGCTATTTGCATTACGACATGCAACGGTCTGTGATGACAATGCTACATTGTGAACAACACAGTCCTGCTTGGCACTAACTTAACAGCGCTAACGTTAACGGAGCGAGGTTCCATTGAGTGCATTATGATGCGTTCAAGCTCTATTCAGTAAAAACTTTGACAAAGAGAAATCATGACGGTATCATGATGTGTTCAAATGCAGTCTTATAAAATTCAGTTTTAGGCGAGAAACTTGAATGAATAAACATTAGAGAGGTTTAACTTCCCAACACTAGCTCTAAGCAGCTTATAATACATAATTAAAACTACTAAAGCCAAGATTGTTATTCATTATTAAAGCAATTATTTATTTCCTAATCATTTGAATTATGTGTTGTATGCCACTATAAATGACAATAACAAAGTAAAAGGAGAACTTTTATAGTTTTTGACGGTTTAAACTGACTTTCATGTTATTGTTTTGGAACGGCTCCCCAACATCAACTTTCACTAAATAAAGTGTAAAATTAACAAAGTATGGTTTTAATTAAAGCATTTAGTCGTGTAATTACATTACTAATCCTGGAATGCACCGCTCTTGAACTTTGACTCAAGCTTTGGCCCATAAATGAGATCTTTTCATCGTCACACATCAGGGAAACTTTTATGCATTCAAAGACGAAAGTTCATGTTCTGTGTATTCAACCAAAAATTAGAATTTTGCAACGCAACACAGCAGTGATATAATCAATTTACAATGACTATATCTAATGTCTGACAAGTATAATGTCCAGCATACTGTTAGCTAATGCGCTTGTAAATGAATGGTTCTCTATACGTTTCCTTATTCACCTGTTCAACTGCTATACGCAGATGTTCTCTTAAAAGTCATTGTCTTTATAATCTTTACTTTGTTTGTCAAAAATTCGGCATCAAAATGAAATAACTGGATGAAAAGGACTTTAATGGACATAGAATTAATGTTATATGTCACGTTACTAGCGTGACTTAAAGGGGGATTTCATACAAAGTTTCCTCGGTACCGATATACTCCAACAATCAATATTTAAAAATATCACTTAGAATTGCAATATGATTTAAATCAACGTAATCAAATCATTGGTTAGTAGCAGTTATCTGTATCTGAGCTTCGTTATTATCATCCATTAATGACCTCATTGAAACACAAGTAGGAAATATCTTTCATTAAACATGAAAATAGCTTCTCAATTCACCTCCTTCATTATAAATGTTGTTGAGAGGAAATTCATCAGAGCCCAAATCATCCATTATTGGAGAGGAGCATCTCAACTGGCGAGGAAATTAATCATGCAGATCATAATTACCACTGTGAGCGTCGGCTGAATGCGTCTCCAACCTTCAGTCCAGAGAGAGAAAGTAGTGTGTGATTATTTCTAATGATGCAGAAGCTTAAAATGGATTTAATTGGATGTGTTTTCGTTGTAATGTGATGTTATTGACTGAGATTGGTTTGCTTGTTCCAGTTACTGCTGCCAATGTGCAGTTTGTCCTCACTGTCAATAAAGGAAGGCTGCAGCCCAGAGAAGAAGAAGAAGAAGAAGAAGAGGAGGATGAGCTATATCCAAAATAGCTCAATTACCCAGAATATTGGCAGTCGAACACGGTGTGCAGACTGGCAGGATGGATGGTCAGCCAGCAGAGTCAGGGGAAGATGAAATTATTCTGGAGGAATTAACTTCCTGACAAGAATCTTACCATTAGTTGACACTGGCAGACAGAGAGGCAGCCACACACACACACACACACACACACACACACACACACACACTGCCATAGCACACCCTGTGATTCTAGGACTGGGAATTCATTTATTTAGTTTTAATGTAGATTAATTTTACATTTAAAGGCTCTAATGTGTCCCAGAGTTGGACCTGTCAACAACTACATGCACATCTCATAAGCAGCCGATCATCAGTACTTTCATCAGCTGCACACTTCTGTGCGTTTGATCGCATCTGAATGCTGTGTTGCATCTGATGTAGACAAACTTAAGAGAATAAGTACGTGTGGAAGCATTTCATCAGCGCAGATTTAGATTGAGGGCTTTGTGTCCCATGAAAACAGAATACGACTTTTATTGATGCTAAATATATTGTATAATGATGCACTTCAGCTGAAATGTAAGTGGAGAGTAAATCACAGCACAGTGATCAACGGACATTATCAATTACATTAACTAAATGGATTAAAAGCGGATGTGTAAGTTGGCAACTGTTTGCTCATTAGTTTGCAGGTTAAAAGGTGATTAAATGTGTTATCACAGCTTGTTGGTCAAAAACATCAGTTATTGCAGATTTAAAGGAGTTAAAGGAGTTAAACCCAAACTCCTGCATTAACAGTGCAAGATAAGTGTTACGGCATCAAGTGGTGGCTGTGGTGTTATAGATTTCTGTAGGGATCATTGTTCCTTTGGATTATTGCAGAAAATAAGCAATTTTGTGGAGCGTAAAAGTTATTGGCAGAAGGTTAAAAGTTAGATTTAGTCGCACGACTTCACGTCACCACCGCTGAGTTAAAGGCGACAAGTGTTCGGCGTGATGATGTTTCGTCTCATTTGTTAGGCAAACGCCTTTTTTAAGACACAGATAAACTTCAAAATTTAAGAGTGGGGTATTAACTGACATACAGTATTTTGTCGTAGAACAAAATGTTATAATCTCTTAACCCTTGTGTTGTCCAGAGACCTGATCTCAGGAGTCAAACCAAAAATAAATAAAAAATAAACATGAACTTCGAGACCATGGAACCTGATTTGCTATTTCATTTGTATATAATTTTAAAATCTTTATACAATATATATAATATATATATATATTATATATATATATATATATATATATATATATAATATATATTATATATATATATATTATATATATAATATATTATATATATATTATATATATATATATTATATATATATTTATAATATATATATATATATATATTTATAATATATATATATATATATAATATATTATATATATAATATATATATATATATATTATATATATATATATTATATATATATATATATATATATATATATATATATATATATATATATATTATATAGACTCTCTGCACTTTGAGACTAAATTAAACTAGCAGGGACTTTTCTTTTCTAAAGACTACTTTTATCTTTTGAATTTATTCAGGCCGTCTTTATAAGAAAAGAACGTCTGAATAAAGCATGAAATATAACCACACGTCTACAAGTGTATCTGATTTCAATTGAAAAGCCTCAGAATGGAAATGTTCTTTCTTTCTTTATATCTGCATTCACGTTACTCAATTGAGATTTATTCACACAATGTCGGGCGGGAGTGAAAATATACATGAAAATAGTGAATCTGAGCTGTGTTTGGTTTATCTCCTTCACACACTTACAGACGTGGAGACGTCTCTTTTTAAGATAAGAGACATCAGAGCTCCTTGAGATTTCTTAAACACATGAAGGATGCGATTACTGAGTATCTCAGATCAGGCGGAGAGACTTGGTGGCAAAGTGTCCAGTAAATACCTTTTGGTTGAAATGTCATGTTGATCCAGCTTATCTCTATATTATTCCCTTCATTTCTCCTGGTATTAAAGGAAATAGAATACAGAACGGAGTCTTATCAGAGACAAACTCCAAATGTGACAGAAAGTCCCACAGCACGACCTTTCTCTTCCTGTCTCTGACACTGTTAGGTAAACTACAACTCTTCACACTCTGAATAAATCCTGTTGTTGTCGTGTAGCTCTCTCTTTTAAAGTGACAACAGGATGAAACAAACATCTTGTTTATTGAAACACACTTCAGACATCTACAGAAATAGAGTCAGCAAATCACAGAGAGAACACGATGTAGGAATAACTCAACGTGTGGACGTTGAGAGAGTCAAAGTGTTGGCTGACTGCTGAATCGAGAGAGGATTGAGAAAGGAAATGATAAACAGAAGTATACTGCTGTGACTGCAGAACATCTTTGTTCAACTGCTCTAGTTTGTGATTAATGAGGGTGTATGGTACGTGTAGATTTAGTCTAGTCATGCATTCATCAATCAATCACTTGTATTTAAAGTGCAAACTCACCATGCATGTGTTGAAACAGAGCAACTTCTCGTCACTGATGAGC